>NW_007259390.1:0-807 GCF_000164805.1 Carlito syrichta
TCATTCCTTTTTGGTAATGCCTCAGTGTCCTGTGCCTCTTATGGGCAGAGACATTTTAGCCAAGTTTCAGGTGTCCATCACCTTTAACCCTTCCCCTACAACACCGTTCTTGGCCCTTCTAACCGCCAATAATTCTGATTCACTTCCCCCTTTGCCCTCCTCGATAGTGAATCCTCAAGTATGGGACATAGACTCCCCCTCCCTAGAACACTGCCCCCAGTCCACATTCAACTTAAAAATCCTTTTGCACATCCTAATCAGCCACAATACTCTCTTCCTACCTCCAGTCTTCTAGGATTCCAACCTGTCGTTAACTCTTTGCTACAAAAGGGATATCTGTGCCCCACTAACTCCCCATTCAATACCCCCATTTTAGCAGTACGAAAACCAAATGGCACTTACTGCTTAGTGCAGGATCTAAGACTCATTACTGCAGCTGTCATCCCCATCCACCCGCTAATTCCTAATCCCTATATCATCTTATCTTCAATGCCTCCAACTGCTACTCACTTCTTGGTCCTCAACCTTAAAGATGCATTCTTTACTGTCCCCCTGGCAGCAGACTCACAAAACATTTTCGCGTTCACGTGGACTGATCCAATATCTCGCCACTCACAACAACTCACTTGGACAGTCCTACCACAAGGCTTTCGAGATAGCCCCCACCTGTTCGGTCAAACCTTAACAGCAGATCTTAAGTCTCTCTCACTTACTGAATCCACCCTTATTCAATATGTAGATGATCTACTCCTGTGTAGCCCTTCCTTAGCTGATTCTCGAACAGACACTGCACTCACCCTTAACTTT
>NW_007259390.1:1821-2226 GCF_000164805.1 Carlito syrichta
CCTTGCTGCCTCCTTACTTCCCACTAACATTGGCATTTCTCACTGTAAGGCTCACCAGCCGGATTCCTCACCCATCACTCAGGGAAACTCCAGGGCGGACAATGCGGCCCGACAAGCAGCTTTAACATCTGTTCCCGCCTTGGCTGCTGTTGTTCACCCTGACCCAGACCGCACACTCCCCACTAATTCACCACCCTCAATCTCCCCCTCCATTACAGACCTTATCCCATACCTACACTCAATCTTTCACACCAATCCTTCCGCACTGACCTCTTTCCTAACAAACTTTTACACTCTCACTTCCCAACATAAGGAACTCATAAAAAGCATTACCTCACAATGTTCTCTGCCAGCGAACCAACCCCAATACCCCTCTAAAACTGGGAAACTTTCCTACCCATCAAG
>NW_007259390.1:2246-2610 GCF_000164805.1 Carlito syrichta
TCCTAATTGTCACAGGCTTTGTTCTCATCAAATGCCTCCTCTAAACACTAAAGTAGCCCCAGTCTTGCCTCCAAAGTCACTACCCTCTTACTCCTCATCCTTCCATTAACCCAAACCTACCAGCCTCACCCCTATTATGCACCAGGTAACTTTTCCTGGAAAATAATACACGCCGCTACACAGACTGTAGTCTCCACCTACCTCACACATGGACAGCCGATATTTACCTTTGATCTTTGCGAACTGTGGCCCAGCCTGTCCAGTGTTCCAGGGGGATGGGGAGGCTCATCCACCAGAGGATGGGGATGTAGTTATGGCAGTCTGGAAGACGAAATTCAACTCAAGAACGTCAAGTTCTATGTCT
>NW_007259390.1:2630-3397 GCF_000164805.1 Carlito syrichta
TCTCTAACAACTGATCTTCACATTGATTGGCATTTCCACATCCCATACCACCCACAGTCATCTGGGAAGGTAGAGCGAACCAATCGGACTCTTAAAGACATCCTCACTAAACTATCCCTTGAACTACAACAAAATTGGGTCACCCTCCTTCCTTTGGCCCTCTTCCACTTACGAGTTCTCCCAAAAAAACTGTCCCAACTCTCACCTTTTGAAGTAATGTATGGCCATCCGGCGCTGCCTCCAGGAGTCCCTACCTCAACTCCTCTGACACCCACTCATATGCTTTACCCCCTCTTGTCTTTCATTTGTTCCCACATTTGGAAATATCAAAATCTCCTCTTACCTGTTTCACCCAGCGGTCAAATCCCACCTCCTCTCCTCCCTGGACAGTGGGTCTATCTCTCTAACCCAGAAACAAAGTCTCTTTTAAACACAAAGTGGTCCAAACTTCTTCAGGTAATTTTATCGACTCCCATGGCCGCAAAACTCATCACGGGCCACCGTCAGGTCACCCCATGGATTCTCATCTCCCGCCTAAAACCTGCTGCCCCTTCTTCCTCACGTCTCACCCATGATATTTGTCCACCCACCTCCAGGTACACCTGCTCCAAGGTTCCAGACCAACCACTTAAGCTTCGCCTGTCTCGACTCACCACTCATCCCAACCCAAATCCAAACCAACATCCTGGATACAACTCAGAACACCCGTGACCCTTGGCCCCTCTCCTTTCTTGGCCTGATTGCCGTCCTACTTACTATATTACTCA
>NW_007259390.1:3417-7171 GCF_000164805.1 Carlito syrichta
CTACGGCTTATCATCACCCTGTGGGATGCTTTTAGCCTTCAAAAAACATGGGACACTGGAGAAACGTGGGGCCTTCGACTGTACACGCCTGGAACCAATCCAGGCGTGTTATTTACAGTCCAACGAAGGCCTATTCCATGCACCCCCAATCCTGTGGGACCATTGTGCAAAATAATTCTACCTAAACCTATACCCATGGACTCAAAAATTCAACTCATAACTTCTCCCCCTCTCATCCCAAAGGGGGTAACAATCATCTTATCCACTTTAAAGGCCCCCCCATTTCCTTACTGCCTGATCACTTCCTTCACTTACTAACGGCAGTACACCATCTACTTAATAAAACCCGCCCCTCTCTGGCAAAAGATTGCTGGCTATGCTTAAGCCCACGGCCCCCATATTACGTGGGAGTCGGAGTGGTTTCTTCAGTAGGCAATACGGAAACTAACATAAAGTTACTTTCTCTTACTGATGTACAAAATGAGCAATTATGTCCCTGGGACACTCATCCCATACTGATGCTAGCTGACCTCCAGGGACAAGGAACATGTCTCTTCTCCCCAACCTTTTCCATAACTACTTCCCCCCTCCGATTGTCCTGCAACACCTCTCATATTGACATCGCTACCTTCCATAATCAAACCGTCCCCCATTTCGCTGTGGTACCCCCTACCATGTGGTTTGCCTGTACCTGAGGAATCACCGCCTGTATCAGCCTACAGCATCTCAAAGATACAACAGAACTGTGCATCTTGGTCCACATCCTACCTCAGGTCTCCATTTATACAGAAACGGAAGGTAGACAATACCTCAAACTCTTTAACACCACCCACTCAAAACGGGAACTGTTGGTTCCTTTACTAATGGGACTAGGCATTGCTGGAGCTACAGCCATAGGCATGGCCTCCTTAATTCTGGGTGACCAAAATCTTAAACAGCTTGGCACACAAATTGACACTGATGGACGCTTATTAGAGTCAAGCGTGTCTCAATTAGAACAACAGCTTGACTTTCTTGCTGAGGTAGTATTACAGAATAGACGAGGCTTAGACCTCCTTCTCCTAAAACAAGGAGGGTTGTGCATAACTCTAGGGGAAGCCTGCTGCTTTTATGCCAATAAATCAGGGATAATAAGAGAAACTCTAGTGCAAATAAGGGACAATATACAACACCGGGAATCGCAAAACCAGGCCTATGGCAACTGGTATCAAACCCTCTTCTCATGACCCCCTTGGCCCACCACCCTAGTCTCAGCAATAGCCGGCCCAGTAATCCTCCTCCTGCTGACTGTAACCCTAGGACCATGCATCATCAAATATCTCCTTACCTACATGAAGACTACTGTCTCAAACTTTTCAAATCGAAGCCTTAACCTCCTGTTGCTTGATAGCTATCAACCTGTTCCTGTAGAAAATCCAGAACTATAACAACCAAACTTTCATCTAGTTTTTTCTTTTAGATATGCTCTCTTCCAGGTTTTCTGTCTATCTCCACAGCCTGCTCCAGGACAGCTGGTTACTACCATCCTTGTGCTCATTAGAAGACTGGCCAGAACAAGTTGCTGTTCTGCACTTACAAGGAACCTTCATGGAACTCTCACCTGCGGAAATCTACACCTTCAGCGCCTACCCTTGGGCCCTGCTCTGGTTGGTTCTGCACCCTTCCACCACCTTACCCCCACAACGCCCCCAACCAGCAGGAAGTAGCTGGAAAGAGTAATGACGCCCCTCCCCATAAAAAACAGAAAAGGTGGGAATGAAGGGTGCAGGAAGCGACCAGAGGGGTGACTCCCAAAATGGCACCGACACACCCGACAACAAAGGCCCTAGGTCCGGCTTCTGTGAGCACAATTCCCCACGCGTGTGAATTTCAAACCTTCCTGCGCGCAAATTTCAAACCTGCAAGCCTCCAATCCATAGCCAGCTTTGTTATGCGTCCAATAGGACTATAACACGGCGTTGGCCCCACCCTACTCCCATGAAGTTCTTCCAATAGGGACATAGCACGGCCCCTTCCGGCCCCTGTCAGGCTGATAAATACAGCCCTCTCCCCACAACTCTCTCTCTCTCTCTTTCTTTTTTTCCATTACAGATCCTCTCTGTAACAACCCCCCTTTAATAAATCTCTTGGTCCTGGCCGGGTGTGGAGTCATTACTGGCGCTGAAATTCTTTTAGAGACCCCACGGCAGAATCCTCCACTGCCCAGAGGTTGCCTGAAGGTGACTCGGTACAACGTGGTCCATGGGGTGGCATCTTGGATTTCCAGGTGGACAATAAGCCAAGGTGACCAGTGAGCCGGTCCTGTCACTGTGCCACCCCCAGATGCTCCTTCCTCCATTCCTTCCCTTCCAAGTCCTGTCCCTCAGCCTGAAGCTGAGCAGGTTTCTTTGTGGTCTCAGCCACTATGTCTGCTGGCCTCTGGAATCAAGTCCCCTTCGGCACCCCATCCACGCTTGTTCATTTTGGCCTGCAAGGGACAAGCAGCAGAACTTGCAACTGGCAACACAGACAATCAGCAGGTTTAGGCCCAGCGATGCTGTGTGTGGGGAAACCTCGAGGTCCTGAGCACACTCGTGAGGGTCACAGGTTTGGCCTCTGCCAGCAGCAGTTCGGCTCTCCAGGAGGGGCTGCTGGATGGAAAGGACTTTCTGGCTGTGTCCCTAGAGCCCTGACCCCTCCTCTGTCTTGGGATCAGCCCACCCTGCTCTGCAGTTGGCTACAAAACGGGCTCTCCCCTGTTGGCCAGGCTTGCGGGTTTTCCAGGGCGATCTGTGGCCTGGTGGGTGAGTTGGCCTCACTCTTGGGCCAGCAAGCAGGATGCCCACTGTCTCTGCGGACCTCACTCATGTGCTCCCATTCAGCTTCTCCCAGTCATTAAGCGACTAAATGTCTTTATTTCTTTTTGAGTCCAGTTCTCACTCTGTTGTCCAGGCTGGAATGCAGTGGCACGATCACAGCTCACTACAACTTCAACCTCCTGGGCTCAGGCGATCCTTCCACTTCAGCCTCCTGAATAGCTGGAACTACAGGCACACGCCACCACACCCGGCTAATTTTTTGATGTTTTGTAAGACCAGGTCTCATCATGTTGCCCAGGCTGGTCTTGAACTCCTGGGTTCAAGTACTCCTCTCGCCTCAGCCTTTCAAAGTGCTGGGATTGCAGGCATGAGCCACCACACCCAGCCCTCCTCTTTCTTTTTCTTTTCGTTTCTTTTTTTTTTTTTTTTTTTGACAGTCTCACTCTGTTGCCCTGGCTGGAGTGCAGTGGTGTGATCGCAGCTCACTACAGCCTCCACCTCCCATTCTCAAGCAATCCTTCCGCCTCAGTTTCCCTAGTGGCTGACACCAGGCATGCACCACCACACAGCTAATTTTTAAGTTTGTTTTTGTAGAGAAGCTGCGAATTTATTTTTACCTTCCTCTGCTTGATTCCTTTGATTGGTTCAGATTTCGTGGGGAAGGCACGGGCTGTGTGCAGACTCCCTGGAACCTCCACTCTACGAGCTAGACACAGGGGCCTCAATCGCCTGAGACATGGCTCCTTCCCAAGGCAAGGGGGCAAGGCAGCAGCTACAGAGACATAGACATTGCTGACTTGCAAAAAAATGTCACTTGTAGCTGGGCTCGGTGGCTCAGCCTGTAATCCTGTGCCTTTGGGAGGCTGAGGTGAGTGGACTGCCTGAGCCGGTGGGTTCGAGACCTGCCTGGGCAACTTGGCGAGACCTCATCTCTACAAAAAATCAAAAAAATATCC
>NW_007259390.1:7191-19331 GCF_000164805.1 Carlito syrichta
TTCCGGCTCCTTGAAAGGCTGAGGCGGAAGGATCGCCAGAGCCCAGCAGGTCGAGGCTGTGGTGGCTGGGAGTGGTCACTGCACTCCAGTCTGAGTGAGAGTGAGACTCCAACTCAAAAAAACAAACAAACAAAAAACGTCACTTGTCATGCCCTTCTCCATAGCTCGTGTCTGCCCTCCTGTGAGTCACCCGCAGGACTGCGCATGGTTTTACCTGCTCTCCTGGGAGGCGTGGGAGGTGCTGCCCTAGTGAGAGAACAGACAGGATATGGGGGTGGGGTATAAGGGTGTGGGGGATGGGAGGGTCGGGGGAGGCGGAGAGCGGGCCAATGGTAAGTGCTCAGGGCAGACTCTGGCTAACTGGTTTTAACTTGTCACTTGCCAGTGCAGGGTGCATACCCATCCCGGCCTGTCCTACTCACCTAAGGCAAGTACATCCAGGCTGGGCTGGGTGGTAGGGCGTATCCTGCGCCCTGTCCTTAGTTTCCAGGCTCCCCAGAGGCCTGGCTTGGTGCAAGTTCTGCCTTAGACCAACTGGCTGCTCCCCAGATCCCCACAGGCCAGTGCTTCTCCTGCCTCCCAAACTGGAACAGCCTCCCAAACCCCTGCCTTGTGTAATCCTCTCCCCCCGTCCCAGTCAGCCACGGTCACCTGAGTGGACATGAGGTTTTTGTTCTGTAAGAAGGACCCTTCCTTTGCTCTTTATGAGTCTCTTTCTTTTAAAAAATTTTTAAAATTTCTTTTTGGGTGAGGGTCTCACTCTTGCCCAGGCTGGTGTGCAGTGGCACCATCATGGCTCACTGTGGCCTTGACTCCTGGGCTCAGGTGATCCTCCTGCTTCAATTAGTTGGGACTACAGGTGTGCACCACCACACCTGGCTAATTTTTTAAATTTTTTGTCTCATTATGTTGCCTAGGCTGGTCTCAGACTCCTGGGCTCCAGTGATCCTCCTGCCTCAACCTCTCAAAGTGCTGGGACTACAAAGTGAGCCACTGTGCCTGGCCACTCTCCAGGGTCTTGTGTGATCAGCTATCGCCAGTGGATGTGGCTGGAGTGATCTGTGTCACTTCCAGAGAAGGTTAGAGGTCGTGGCTCTTCAGCATGGCCGTGCTCCAGCACCCAAGGAAGAGCGAGGGAAGGGAAGATGGATGGACCAGACCAGCCCTGGACCCCAGTGACCTCTGTGAAGGTCTCTCCAGGCATGGGAGCCTGTGAGGGCATTTGAGCTGGCACGGGGGTAGGAGAGGCCAGCTCCCGTGTCCCCTGAGCCCATGCATTGATGGCAGCTGCCTGGGTGCGCCAGTCTGTGGAAGGAATATAGCAGAGGGTGCTGGGGCTGTCGGGGGAGGATGCTCCTTGAAGGGGGATTGCTCAAAGGCACGTCTGGGTGGCATACCACCATGTTGCCTGTCCCTTGGCATCACCAGCTCCAGGGCCAACGTCCAGCTGGGGGTGGGCGGCCGTGTGTCCTTGCTGCCTGGGAAGCTGGGAGGCAGGTGACAGGCATGCTCAGCACCAACAGAGGGAAAGGTCTGCATGGGGTGGCACCCACCGTGGTGTGGACAGTGTGAGCACGTGTGTGCTGCTGACTTACTTCCTGGGCCTCTTCCACACACCCCCTCCACGAGGTAAAGCCAATTCAGGAAGGATGGCATCAGTGCACTAACTGGTCTGACCAGAAAGAAACACGTGTCAAGTGCTCCAGGCACTGCCCTGTGAGTTAGCACCCTTGGAAAATGGTGACTCAGTGTGTGCATTTATGGACAGAGTTACCTGAATACAAGAATTCCCTTAGTATCATCAGCTTTTTTCATTCACATGTTCATTCAATAAATATGTGTTGACCATCCAGGACCTGGGCTTCTCAAACTGGAATATACCATGGGGTGGGCAGTGGCGTGTAGGAGGTCTGTTGACCCAGCGACTCAACACTGCAGACCTTCTCAGGGCATCCGGCCAACAGGGCAAGAACACATCACTTTTCATGTTAAAACAAGCAAGGGAACCCACAGAGAGAAGGCAGATGTGTATGAGATTTTAGGAGAGGGCATCTTGAGCTCGTGGTAGATGTCTGTGATATGTGTCTTTAAGAATTTGGAGGGAAACTTGTTCGTTCTCTTTTGCCATTAATTCAACATCAGTTGTTAAACATCTTAGAAGGTGCAAAATATACATTCCTCCAAAGTGAGTAATTGGAGCCCAAACAGGACATATGACACCATAAATCAGACGTCCACACACGTGCCTCTGAGAAGTGTGACATTGCTTCTGTGTCTGCAAAGTCATTTTATATCAGACGCCTGCTAGGGCAGAACTAGGGAAGGCCAACGCAGGGGCCCCACCCCGGGGGAACACGAAAAGAAAAGCTTATTAGGAAAATAGCATCTCACGCCTGTAGTCCCAGCACTTTTAGAAGCTGAGGAAGGAGGGAGACCAGCCTGGGCAACATAGTGAGACCTCATCTTTATTTAAAAAAATTAGCCAGGTGTGGGGGTATAAACCTCTAGCCTCAGCTACTAGGGAGACTGGGGCAGGAGGATCATGTGAGCACAGGAGGTCGAGGTTGTGGTGCACCGTGATTGTACCACTGCACTCCAGCCTGAGCAAAAAAGTGAGACCTGGACTCAAAAAAGATCCCGGAGATGCGTGGGAGCTAAGAAACGCAACCCCTGGCTGGCAGCAAGTCCACAGTTTCCTGTCCTTTGTGCCATGGACTGAGAGGACAAGCCTGATGGCTGGGAGAGTTGTCCTCTACAGGGTTCTCATCAGTCAAGGAAAGAAGCCCATCTGTCTCAGGGGAGGGAGCAGGCAGAGGGCACCCACCTCAAAGGACACTCCCATCTAACCAGGTGCACCCGTCAGGCCAAGAGTACCCACTAGACCAAGTGCAGCCCCTAGACCAAGTGCAGCCCCAGGTCAAGTGTACCCCCTAGAATAAGTGCACTCCCTCAGACCAAGTGCACCCCCTAGACCAAGTGCACCCCCTAGACCAGGTGTACCCCTTCAGACCAGTGCACCCCCTAGACCAAGTGAACCTCCCTCAACCAAGTGCTCCTCTCTGTATCTTTGCCATTTCGGAGTTGAGGTCAGCTGGTCTCAAGCAAAGACCAGGGCCCTGAAGATGCTGGCTAAAATGGGGTCCAGGACCATCAACCTCTCAGAAGAATTCACAGCTTCTTTCATTTTCCAGGAGACATGTAAACTCTCTCTTTTGATGCAACTGTCTGGAAAAAAAAAGCATGCATGTGTCCTAGGCAGAGAGCCCATATCTTGAGTATTCCCACAAACAAAACAATCTCAATATCCCAGGAGTGGTTAAGCAAATTAAGTATAACCATGTGTGCAATGATAGTACCATAAATATTGAGCCACTAATTGGCTGGGTGTGGCAGTTCACATCTGCAATCCCAGTGTTTTGGGAGACCTAGGTGGGAGTATTGCTTGAGACTGGGAGCTCAAGACCAGCCTGGGTGACATAGTAAGACCCTCATCTCTAAAAAAATTAAAATATGAGCTGGGTGGTGCACACCTGTAATCCTAGGTACTTGGGTGACTGAGGTGGGAGGACCCTTTGAGCCCAGAAGTTCAAGGCTGCCGGGAGCTATGATTGTGGCCACTGCACTCCAGCCTGGGTGACAGAGCGAGACACTATCTCCTGGAGAAAAAAAAATGTGGGATTTTGGAGAAAAACTAAACTGTGTGAACTCCAGCTTTACCACTGACTAGCTTGGGGCCGAACTTCCCAAAATCGCACTGCACACCAGAAGTCCCCTGGCAGAAGGTCATTTACTGACAGGAGAAAATATTCTCAACGTATTAGGCAAAAAAAGGTAATCACAGATGATAATTAATTACAAATCAGTTGCAAATTAGAAATAAGGGAACTCTGCATTCTTATTAAGAAAGAGGGGTGGGTCAACTCCTTCGGGTCTCCTCCCACTGTGGGAGCTTTTCTGTCCTCTCAATAAATCCTGCTTTCAAAAAAAAAGAAGAAAGAAAGAGGGGTGCCCTGGACTGCATTATTGTTGAACACATGCCTTTCTCTTGCTCAGACGCTGAACAAAAACTCGTGGGTGGCAGCAGGACGAGCCCCAGAGGAGAAGATCGTTGAAGTGTCAGCCCCAGTTGCCGATTCCTCCTCCTTCCGGGGCCTGCGGGGCGTGGGTGAAGCTCCCTGGAGAGAAGTGGGGGTCCTTGCACTCTATGAGCAGCATGGTGGCCAGTGTCTGTGAGCGGGTGGTGGTGACGCAGGTCTACCATAGGCTGTTTCTGGCCAGGGTCCCCAGTCACTCTGGGGGCAGTTGCACCTGGCCCACGGTAGATCTGGGATGGAGGAAGAAAGAGACCTTGTCACTGCAGAGTGTGGCCTGCGCAGCTCCTGCACAGCACAGGTGCTTTTTCTTTTTTGAGTTGGAGTCTCACTCTGTCACCCAGGGTGGAGTGACGTGGCACACTCACGGCCACCCCAGTGTCGACAGGCTGGGCTCCAGCAATCTTTCTGCCTCAGCCTTCCACATAGCCGGAACTATAGGCGCATGCTACCATGCCTGGCTAATTTTTTATTTTGTAGAGACAAGCTCTTGCCAAGTTGCCCAGGCTGGTCTCTCGAACTCGCGGGCTCAGGCAATCCACTCACCTCGGCCTCCCAAAGTGGCCACCGAGTCTAGCAGCACAGGTACTTTTAAGCGCTTGATGAGCACAGCTAGGACACCGGAGTGGCAGGAAGGGGTCTCTCCTTATCTTACCTCTTTATATTCATTTTGTTTTATTTTTAAATTCTGGGTCTCACTCTGCTGCCTAGGTTGGAGTGCAGTGGCAAGATTCCAGCTACCGTCAACTTCAACCTGCTGGACTCAGGCGATCCTTCTGCCTCAGCCTCCCAAGTAGCTGTGGCGACAGGCACGTGCCACTATGCATAGCTAATTATTTGATTTTTTTTCTCGCCAAGTTGTCTAGGCTGGTCTGGAAACCCTGGGCTCAGGCAGTCCTCTTGCCTCTGCTTCCCAGAGTGCTGTGATTTCAGGCATGAGCCACTACAACAGGCCTGATTTTTTTTTTTTTTTTTTTGTAGAGATGAGATCTCACCAAGCTGCCCCGGCTGGTCTCAAACCCCTTGGTTCAAGCAATCCTCCCTTCTCAGCCTCCCAAAGTGTTGGGATTACAGGCGTGAGCCACTGCTCCCAGCCTGTCTTTTTTTAGTTGACATGTAATAATTGTATATACTTATGGGTTCCTGAATAAATGTGCAATGATCAAATCAGGATAATTAGCCTAACCATCACCATAAACAGTCATCATGTCTTTGTGCTGTGCTTTGTCTTCTGATAACAAGAATTGTCTCAATGTGTTCTGACTGAACTGGACGTGTTCATTTGCCAAGAAACAAGGGAGGGAGGGAAGTGTGGGCAGCGCCCTCGCGGCTTCATTCATTTCCACTTAAAATAAGGACACAAACGGCAACTGCAGGTCAAGGAGAGAAAGACAATGGACTTCGAAGTTAAATGACAACCAGGGAGCATTCTGATAGGAAAATCGAGGCAGCGGCAGTCACCTTAGGAATAAAGGACGCATTCACAGCACAGGACGAACAGGAAGACATGGTCATCTCGTCAGTTACAAGATGACTCACAGCCTGTGAAAAGTATGCAGCGTCGTCAGAAGTTAAATAGCAATGAAAGCCAATAAAGAGCAAGGTACTAAAAAGTTCATATGAGTACAGTCCTTGACTTACAATATTCAGGAATGAAATTTAAAAGCAACATATTTAACCTGCTAAAGAAACAATAATTTAGCTGGGTGCAGTGGCTCACGCCTGTCATCACAGCACTTTGGGAGGCAGAGGCGGGAGGATTACCTGAGCCCAGGGGTTCGAGACCAGCCTGACAACTTGGCGAGACCTCGTCTCTATAATAAATCAAAAAATTAGCTGGGCATGTTGGTGCACGCCTGTGGTTCTAGCTACTTGGAAGACTGAGAAGGAAGGATCATCTAAGCCCAGCAGGCTGAGGCTGTGGTGGCCATGAGTGTGCCACTGCTCTCCAGCCTGGGTGACAGAGTGAGACTCTGACTCAAAACAAAACCAAGAATAAAATCAATAATTCAAACTACACTTGCAAGCCACATAAGAAAGCACCAGAACTCATCACAGACTTTCTCACAACATGCCATGGGGGGGGATAGACTGGCAAACCAGAAAGCTGGCTGCAAACACCAGCAAGACATTACTATTCTTTTCTAGCAGAGTGGGGGCCGCTGACGAACTCCCCAAGCATACTCAGTGCCGTTCTTGTCTTTGCAGCTGGGAAAGAGCCAGGAAGAGCCATAGAAAGCGTCACGAAGGCCATTAAAATGGCCACAGGATGCAATGTTGTCGATATCATTGCCATGTCCTAAAGATCTGTTGCATGATTGGCATGGGCAAATGTCAGGGCAAACACATAAGAGTACAACCTAGGTTGGGTTGGTGGCTCAGCCTGTAATCCCAGTACTCTGGGAGGCCGAGGCGAGAGGATTGCCTGAGCCCAGGGGTTCAAGATCAACCCCAGCAACTTGGCGAGACTTCGTCTCCACAATAAATCAAAAATTAGCCAGGCGCAGTAGTGCGTGCCTATAGTTCTGGCTACTTAGAAGGCTGAGGTGAAAGGATTGCCAGAGTCTAGCGGGTCAACGCTGGGATCGCTGTGAGCATGCCACTGCACTCCAGCCTGGGCAACGGAGTGAGACTCCAACTCAAAAAAAAAAAAAGAGCACAACTTACCATTTCCCAAATACAGTGATACCAAATGTGCTATGCTGAGTACCTAGTACTTTAGTTAAACTTTGAAACAACTCTAACACAGTGGTTCATGGCCAAGATGAACAATTGCTCACTAAAACCTGACTTTTTTCCCTTTCTGGGCATACAGTTAGACTGCACTTCACAGACCCTCTGTCAGTTAGTTGTGACCAAACTGTCCACAAGGGAAAAACAAAAACAAAACAATATTAAGAGAAAGCATTGAGGTCTCAGTGGAAGAGGAATCACTGCATCCTCAGTAGAAGTTAAGAAGCAAACATGACAAAGTGCCGGCAAGGCCTACATGGCACCAAGTGGCCTGGTGGGTCTTCACCGGTGCACGGAGGGTAAACATATGTGGCAACAACATAGGAGAATGCAGTGTCTGTGGTTTTAGTGACGGAAGTCCTTTACATGTTGACAAATGCCTGATACTATATAACTGCAATCCCAGCTAAAATGCTTTCAATATATGTCATGGAGTGAATGGCAGTTTATTATTTACTTATTTTTTGAATCGGAGTCTCCATCTGTCACCCAGGCTGGAGTGCAGTGGCACCATCATGGCTCACCACAGCCTCGACCTCCTGGGCTCAGGAGGTGCTTCCCTCTCAATCTCCTGAGTAGCTGGGACTACAGGTGTGCACCACCACGTCCAGCTAATTTTTTATTTTATTGCAGAGACGAGGTCTCACCAAGTTGCCAGGGCTGGTCTCGAACCCACGGGCTCAGGCAATCCACTTGCCTTGGCCTCCCAAAGTGCTGGGATTACAGGCTGAGCCACCGAGCCCAGCCTACATTTTTTTTTAATTAGCTGAATGTGGTGGCACACACCTGTAGTCCCAGCTACCTGGGAGGCTGAGGCAGAAAGACTGCCTGAGCCCAGGAGGTCGCGGCTACAGTGAGCTATGATCATGCCACTGCACTCCAACTTGGGTGACAGAGTGAGACTCCAACGCAAAAAATAAAAAATGAAAATAAAATCAGCCTTGGGATCTAATTCTCACATCATACGATTTGCCATTTATCACGCATGAGGCAATGGCTTTAGTATACTGACAGAGTTGTGCAACCATTGTCGGAATCTAATTTCAAAGCATTTCACCTCCCTCCAAAAGAAGGTCTCACTCACGCCTCCCGTTTCCTTCCCCCATCCCTAAGCAACCACAAGTCTACCCCGTCATGATCAACTTGCCCATTCTGAGCATCTCGTGTAAATGGAAGCATACGACATGCAGTGTTTTGTGACTGGCTTCCTTCATTTACCCGGATGTCTTCAAATGTCACCTGCGTTGTCGCACGTGTCAGTGCGCCAGTCCTTTTGACGGCTGAGCAACATTCTGTTGTGTGGATGGACCACACTCAGCTTATCTGTTCTTTATCTGGGTGATGATGGTGATGACGATGATGAACATTTGGTTGTTTCCACTTCGGGCTCTTGTGAATAACACTACTAGGAACATTTGTTTCTTCTTTTTTAATTGAGATATAGTATACACACCATTAAATTCACCCCTTTAAGGTTGCCATTGAATGGCTTTAGTATATTCAGAGTTATGCATTATCAACAAAATCTAATTCCAGGGTGTTTTCATCACCCCCAAAAAGAAACCCTCCCCCATGAAGAGGTCACGTTCCATGGTGTCTCCCCTACACCCCCACGGCCCCTGGGAGCCACCAGTGCTCTTACCGCCTCTGTGGATTTACCTCTTCTGGACATTTCACGTGGGGGAGTCAATGAATGTGTGGCCTCTATGCCTGGCTTTTCTCCCTAAGTGTAAGTTTTCCAGATTTGCCCATGCTGTGGCATGTATCAGTTCTTCATTCCCCTTTATGACTGAATAATAGTCTGTTGTATGTATACGAGGGGGAGATGCCCCAAAACCAGAATTATCTTTTGGAGGGTGGGCCTCTTGTAGCACAGGCTTGCCCCACTGAGTGTTCTAGAAACCCATGGGCATCCGTGTATCAGCCAGCGTTGTTGGGAGAGGCTGTATTCGGCTTCCTGAATTTTTTTTGGAGATTCTTTCAACACGTTTGCTCATTTCAGGATGGATGGGTTACGAGCATACCTGCCCACACTGCGCTGAGTGTTCAGCAGTTTTTGACCAAAAATGGCAGGACCCCTGTGCCCCACCCTCCCTATTTACTCCATCTCACCCTAAGTCACTTTTTTTTTGTTTCCCCAGATGAAAAAAGTCCTCAAAGGGAAATGTTTTGCCAGTGTGGAAGAGATGACTTCAAAAACTGTTGTGAGCAGTGGAAAAAGCATCTCAATAGGTGTATTGCATCAGACAGAGAGGACTTCGAAGGTGACCTAAGTTTAAGATGCAAGATGTAACAATACATACACAATTTTTTTTTTGAGGTGGAGTCTCACTCTGTCGCCCAGGCTGGAGTGCAGTGCTGCCTCGACCTTCTGGGCTCAGGCTATCCTTCTACCTCAACCTCCCAAGTAGCTAGAACCACAGGTGTACACCAACAGGCCTGGCTAACTTTTTTGACTTATTGTAGAGATGCGGTCTCACCAAGTTGCTCAGGCTGGTCTCGAACCCCTGGGCTCAGGCAATACTCTCATCTCTGCCTCCCAAAAGTGCTGGGATTACAGGCATGAGCCACCACGCCAGGTATAAATACACAATTTTTTAAATAAATAAATTCCGGGTTTTATGGGTCCCTCTTGTATACCACATTTTGTTTGTACAGCTAGTAGTTCTGAGAAGGACTTTGAGGCCAACTTTCAGGGGAGTAGGGAAGAGCTCTGTGGTGATGTCCACCAAGGTACTGGTGAGACAATGCAGAACTTCCAATGAGTCGGAACTTTCCATACTGCTAAGAGAAGAGCAGTTCACCCCAGCTGCTGCCCAGTGTGATTTGAGATGTCTAGCAGAGGGATAAAGCTGTATACTTGAGGGAAAATGGTACCTCATAGCTAAGGTATTTCCTAAGAGACCTTCAGATAAGGGCAGGATCCTAAGATGTCAGAGACAGAAGGGTGGAGAGGGGTGATCTGGTTCCTACTCTTTATTTCCTTTTTCTTTTTTTTCGAGTCAAGTTCTTACTCTGCCGCCGAGGCTGGAATGCAGTGGCACCATCATGGCCACCACAGCCTTGACTTCCTGGGCTCATATGGTCCTCCCACATTAGCCCCCTGAGTAGTTGGGACTACAGGCATGGGCCACCACACCTAGCCAATTTCTGTATTTTTTGTAGAGATGAGATCTTGCTATGTTGCCCAGGCTGGTCTCAAATTTCTGGGCTCAAGCAATCCTCCCTCCTCGGCCTGCCAAAGTGCTGGGATGATAGGCGTGAGTCACTGCACCCAGCATCCCCTCTGTTTTCTAGCTGAAAAAGCAATCATGCCATCCATAAATTCTAAAATTTCTAAAAGTACATCATTTCTTTTCAAAAAGTAGCCCAGGGACTTCTGAACATGGGGAGACATTTTCCATGGACCAAGGGAGAATGTCAAGTAGGGATGGACAAGCATGTGGCAAGACATGCGTGGCGTAAAAACAGTCTCCTGTGGGGCATCCACTCTGCACTTTCTTGATGGAGGCTTTAAAGTCAAACCTTTTGATTTGGACGAAATCCAACTAGTCTGTTATCATGTTGTGTGCTTGTGCTTTGGTGTTGAAGCTAAGAATCCATTTCTTAACTCAGGATCACAAAGGTTCACCACCTCTGTTTCTTCTAGGGTTTTATAGTTCCTTTTGCATTTAGGTCTTTGACCCTTCTGAGTTGATTTTTGTATGTGGTGTGAGATGTGGGCCCTACTTCACTCTTTGCATCTGGATAGTTATTTTCAGAATTATTAGTTGAAAAGGTGCTTTTCCCCATGGAGTTGGCAAGTCTGTGAAAACCCTTTGACCCTCACTGAGAGGGTTTATTCCTAAAATGCTATTCCTTTAGCCTACATGCCTACCATTGTGCCTGAGAGTACCAGCAAGTAATTAAGCGATTAGGAACTCTTTGCTCAAAACCGCTATGAACCTACGGCAATAATTGCATTTAATGTGATCCTCATGCCTTTTAAGCACCCACCATTGTTTAATTTCAGAGCAAACATTTCGGGAGTGAGAAATGTTCAACTCTTCTAAAAAATTAAAGTGAACTAAAATGCACTGCTTTGAGGGGCTCTAAATAAGTTCAAGTCCTCCTGGGGTGCGACATTGGGAGGTGGAAGTGAGAGAATTGCCTAAACCCAGAGTTCTAGACCAATCTGGGTCACTTGGTGAGACCTGTCTCTACAACAAATAAAAAAAAATTAGCCAGGTGTGGCGATTGGTGCCTTAGTTCCAGATCTCAGGAGGTTGAAGCAGAAGGATGGCTTGAGCCCAGCAGGTTGAGGCTGCGGTGGCTGTGATGGTGTCACTGCACTCCAGCCTGGGCGTCAGAGTGAGACTGATTCAAAAATAAGTAAATAAATAAATACCTCCCGGGTGCGCCATATTTGATGGAGCGTCCGCAGGCCTAGTTCACTGGTTCATTGACCAGAACATCTCCCCTTCTCCTTGGGCGGTGGGGGAGCTCTCCACTACCATTATTCATAGGGTTGGAGAGGGCAGACTTTCCACTCACATCTTGAGAAAATCCTGCAGCTGCCGCGATTTGGGGTCCCTTTTCCAGGGCGAAGTCAACAAACTGGGAGTTTCCTATCAAAGTTGAGTGGGCGTGGGGCAGACCGGGGGCGGGGACGCGGCCTGGGGGTGGCCCCACAAGGCACCCCAACTCCTCCTCACTGCCGAGGCGCAAGCCTTCACGACCCTGCCTCAGGCGATGGATTCTAGGCTATAACGCCAAAAGCACAGGTGACAAAAGTGACCACAGAGACGTTGGAACTCGCCAGGACAGAAAGCTTTGTGCTTCAGAGGACACCCTAGAGAATATGCCAAGGCAATGCTCAATGGGAGAGGGTGTGTCCAAGTCCCCCCTTACTCACCTCTGCTAGCAGTCCGGGTGTCTCACCGGCCTCTCCGCCTTGTGACCCTCAGCCCCCAGCCCGCCCCTCCGCCCCTCCGCCCCTCCTCCCGACGCGCCCCGTGGGCCCCGTCTCAGACCCGCTGGTCCCCACCATCCTTCTCGGGGCTGCCCCTCGCGCAAGCCCGACGGCGAGGTCCCGGACTGGGGGTCGGGGGCGGGGCGGGGCTCGGGACCCGAGGCGGGCGCGGGGGCGCGGGGTATACAGGCGGCGCCGGCAGGGAACTGGGCGTGGCGGGGAAGGGAGGGACCAGCCGCCCCGCCCCGCGCCGGCGGCTCGGCACGTGGGCCCGCGGAGAGCGGTGGAGTCGCAGCGGCGCGTCGGGCAGGGGGCGCGCTCGGAGGGGCGCGGCGGGCAGGGGGCGCGGCCATGCGCTCCCCGGG
>NW_007259390.1:19351-29648 GCF_000164805.1 Carlito syrichta
TCCTGGGTAAGCAGGGGTCCGGCGTCCCGATTCCCGCCTGTCCTGGAGTGGGAGCCGGCGAGGGAGGGGCCGGCGCGGACGCCTGTCGTCCCGGGAGCCACTGCGTCCCGAGGGGAATAGAAGAAGCGACCGACGGCCCCGGGCCCAGGCGTCTGCGCTGGCCTGTGGGAACGGTGCCTCCAGGGCCCCACGCAGCTCCGGACGGATCCCCCACGTGGCGGCCTTGAACCCGTGCTCCGGCACCCCTCGGGGCCCCCACCTCTTTACGTTTATTCTAACAAGTCTGATACTGAACCGTAACGTTCGGAAGGAACGTTCCCGGGGGCTGTTGGTGCGGTGGGGAGTCCCCGGCGACTGTCCTGGGCCCGGCCTGGGACGGGTGGCCTGGGGAGCGGCTGGACACTCGGGCATTTGGCACAAAACCTCGGACTCGAGTCTGCGCCTGCTGCTTTGCGAGGAGGCCCGAGGACGGTCGTTGCTGCGATGCTGTCGGGGTGTGTGATTAACATCAGGGCTCCCAGGCAGACGCCGGGGAAGGTGCTGGAATCTCTGGCTCTCTATGAAACAAATACTCTGTGGCCCGGCAGCAGCGGCGCCTTCCTGGGAACTTGACTTTCTGGGCGCAGGTCACTCTGCAGGAGGGCTTCAGATGCTGTCTCTCGGGCTTAGTTTGTAAGTTGGGAGGTGTAAAGCGTTCAGTAAGTACCCCAGGTGCTAGGTACCTGGTGTGCTTGACCTCACTTAATCCCCCCACTTTGTGGGGTGGTTAAAAGTCCCATTTTACTGATTAAGAGAGAGGGGTTGAAAAGTAGCCTGGGAGAAAGTCACCCCACGCCCCTCTGGGTGGAGCCAGACTGCCTGGACTTAAGGTCAGGCTGCCGCTTCCCCTGGGTGACCCCAGGCAGTGAGTCTTGGGGTTTTGCTGGTTGTCTTGTTCTTGTCTAGTTAGTTTGCTTTTGCTTTTGTAAGAGGTGAGTAGAAACAATTTCCACCTCCAGGCCAGGGGGCAGTGTGAGCAGTAGAAGTATCTGGTTTATGCTCAGCACAGAGCCTGGTGCCGAGTAACCGCCCATAATTGCCGCTAATTGTCCTCATTGCACAGAATGACACCAGGGGTGTTGGCAGAGGTATTCCCGCTCCGGTCAGGGACTCCCAAGGCCACAACTGCCTGGAGTGATTGTTGCCTGATGATTTAGTGCCTAGTGCTTAGTGCTTCTGGATGCCTTTTAGGGTGGGAGAGGCAACTTTGCTGCTTGCTGGTTTTTGGTTTTCACAATATTTCTCGTTATAGAGGGATCAACTCAGGTAAGGAAATTTTATCCATCATGGTCCTTACAGGAAGCCAAATTCAACACAGGGGGTCAAATGGTTAGGACTTAATAAAGGGACTGAACAGACGCAGTGGCTTGCCCCTGTAATCCCAGCACTTTGGGAGGCCGAGGCGGGAGGATGACTTGAGGTCAGGAGTTAGAGACCAGCCTGGGGAACATAGTGAGACCTCCTTTCTAAAAATAATTTAAAAGAACAACGCACACATTTAAAAAATAAGAAAGAAGAATAAAGGAACTGCCTGCATTGATATGGTTAAAGTGACAGACAAGGACGGTTCTCAACAGGCCCTGCCATTGTCACCGGAGCCCAGGGTGGACGGAGTCGGGAAGGAGGGTGGCCAGCAGAGCTGCCATTGTGGGGAGGAGCAATGCCAGTCACACTGTCTCTCTTGGTAAACTCGTTTCGCAGGGTATGTTTCCTGGTCTCTCTATCATGACCTGGGACCGATGATCTATTACTTTCCGCTGCAAACACTGGCGCTCACCGGACTTGAAGGCCTCAGTCTTGCGTTACTTTCTCCAATACTCCTCATAGCCACTCCTTTCTGGAAATTGGCCAACAAGAAGTGGATGCTGACCCTGTTGCGGATAATTACTGTTGGTAAGATCTAAAAGCTTTTTGTTGTTGTTGTTAAAAATCAAGTGAAATCACGTAGACCGTTCTTTGATGACTGAATAAAAAAATCAAGGATTTCTCTTTCCCGAGTTGCCTTAGCAGAGCTTTGGTAATGGGAAACCTAGACCAAGAGCCAATGTGTTTTATATTTCTAATGTCTTTGCCAGGTGGGAAAGACCCCAAAATCATCAAGGTAAGGAGGGGAAGGAGACCTTGGAGAAGAGGTTGCATTGGATAGATCACCTTCTTCTTTCCAGTTGCAACACAAGTCTCAGAAGCCCCTGGAAAAGGATTGTTCAGCAATTTTGCACAAGGGACACAAAAATTATGCATGACAGATACCACGGCAAGCAGTCAGACAACATGCAAGGAAGAATTTGCAATAGAGTTTCTACAAACCAATAATAATAATTTTAAAAGGCCAACAACTCAATAGAAAAGGGGGCAAGCCGGGCTCGGTGGCTCAGCCTGTAATCCCGCGCCTTTGGGAGGCTGAGGTGAGTGGATTGCCTGAGCCCGCGGGTTCGAGACCCGCCTGGGCAGCGAGACCTCATCTCTACAATAAATCAAAAAATCAGCCGGGCATGGTAGCGCATGCCTGTAATTCCAGCTACTTGGAAGGCTGAGGCGGAAGGATCGCCGGAGCCCAGCAGGCGAGGTTGCGGTGGCCGGGAGCGGCCACTGCATTCCAGTCTGGGCGACAGAGTGAGACTCCAACTCAAAAAAAAAAAGAAAAAGGGGCAAAGGGTATTATTTCACTGGAGAGGAACTACCTCTGGTTCCTCCAAATGCAGGGGGTGCCAAAAAAATGGATACATATCCTAAGGATGACGTTCACTTAAAAGATGATGTTCCACCAGGCTCGGTGGCTCAGCCTGTAATCCCAGCACTTTGGGAGGCCAAGGCGAGTGGATTGCCTGAGCCCCCAGATTCGAGACCAGCATGGGCAACTTGGCAAGACCTCGTCTCTACAATAAATAAATAAATTAGCCAGGCATGGTAGCTCGCACCTGTAGTTCCGGCTACTTGGAAGGCTGAGGCGGAAGGATCACCAGAGCCCAGCAGGTCGATGCTGGGGTGGCCATGAGTGTGCTACTACTCTCCAACCTGGGCAACAGAGTGAGATTCCAACTAAAAAAAAAAAAAGATGATGGTCATCAAATGAATGCCGGTGTCACCATGTGACAGGCAGGGCAATAAAAGAAAATGGCAGACGCATGGTTGAGTGAACGTCATACTACACATTGCTACCGGGATTCAATTCAACTTCAGAAAGTAATACATAGATGACTTCTCTTAAATTGTGCGTACATTTTGTTGGCACCCCCATATAATCAAAGATATAGACTGCAGATTGCACACACACATTTCTGGCTCTTGTTTGACTAATGGATCAGAAAGAACACAGTCTGACATCATGGTGAGAAGAGAGGGTTGGCACTCGGGCAATGTTGGTGAGGTCATCCCTTGACACAGCTTCTGTGGAGAGGGATTTATCAAAATCGCAAACATGGACGCTCATCTCGCCCGGCAATTCCACTTCCAGGAATGAGTCCTACAGATACACTCACACACTGTCATGCGTCGCGTAGCTACATTTTGGTCAGTGACGGACCACATATGTGACAGTGGTCAGAGTAATAGGCCATGCCATGTTCTACAGCTGTGCAGTAGACTGTACCATCTAGGCCTGTGTGAGTACACGCTGTGGTGTGCCTATGAGGAAATTCCCACAGAACATGTTTCTCAGCATGTATAACTGTTGCTAACTAAGGTTATTTAACCATTGCAGCAATATTAATGATAGCAAATTTGGAAATAACCTAAAGTTCGTCTCTAAGGCATAGGTTAAATACATTATGGTAGCCGGGCTCGGTGGCTCAGCCTGTAATCCCGCATCTTGGGGAGGCTGAGGTGAGTGGCTTGCCTGAGCCCACGGGTTCGAGACCTGCCTGGGCAGCACCTCATCTCTATAATAAATCAAAAAAAAAAAATCAACCGGATGTGGTAGTGCATGCCTGTAATTCCAGCTACTCGGAAGGCTGAGGCGGAAGGATCGCCGGAGCCCAGCAGGTCGAGGCTGCGGTGGCCGGGAGTGGCCACTGCACTCCAGTCTGGGCGACAGAGTGAGACTCCAACTCAAAAAAAAAAAAAATACATTATGGTTATGAAGCTTAGAATGCTATCGAATACCATGCAGCTTCAAAAAATAATGAGAATATTATTTATGTAGTGAAATGGAATGTTCTTCAAGCATATTAAGTGAAACAATGAAGTATTGAATATTGTATACAGAAAGCTGACATTTGCGTAAAGTTTGGATGAAAATATATTTAGTATTTGATGACACATGCACTAACTAGTTCTAAAAGGGGTTTTAAAAAACTGGTAGCATTTTAGTCGCTTTTAGGGTAGAGAATGTGGTAACTAGAGACAGGTATAAAGAAGGAACTTCACATGGCACCTTTTATGCCTTTTGAATGCTGAATTTGAAAATGCTACATTGCTTAAAAAAACTAAGGAACTGAGATTTTTTTTTCATATTAATACTGAGAAATCTTGGAGAAGTACTTGTAGCAAGAAAGTAGGAAGAGTAGTAAGTGATCCTAGGTTCCTTTTGACCTTATGTATGTTGTTCCACTAATATGGCTATAATAAAAAAGACAGACAATAGCAAGTGTTGACAAGGTTGTGGAGAAACCGGAACCTCCACATATTCATTGCTGGTGGAAGAATGAAACAGCATAGCAGCCTTGGAGAAGTCTGGCAGCTCCTCACAGGGTTAAACAGAGTGATCATATGACCCAGCAACTCTGCTCCTTGGTATATGCCCAAGAAAAATGAAAACATGTGTTCACCCAGAAAGTTGTACACAAATGTTCATAGCAACATTATCCATAAAAGCCAAAAAACAAAACCACCCAAATGCCCATTTTGAGTGGGTTAACAAAATGCAGTAAATACATGGAATGGAATATCACTTAGCCATTAAAAAGAAATGAAGCACTGATATGTGCTATAGCATAGATGAACCTTGAAAGCATTGTGCTAAGGGAAAGAAGCCTGTCACCAAAGACCAATGCTGTATGCTTCTCAATGAAATGCCTGGAATAGGAAAAACCCATTGAGACAGAAAGTAGATCAGTGATTGTCAGGGGCTGGGGTGTAGGGGGCAGGGTAACTACTCATAGGTATGGGGCTTCTTTTTGGGGTGATGAAAATGTCCTGGAATTAGATAGTAGTGATCGGTGTACAACTTTGTGAGCATACTAAAACTCACTGGATTGTTTGCTTGAACATGGCGAATTTTATGGTGTGTGAATTGCTCCTCCATAAACATTTTCAGCTGTGTGCATAAAATTATATATTAACTCTGTCTTCTTGAGTGTCAAGATGGCGTCAGGTGATGTGGCCCGACCACAGCTCCCTGTGGGCCTGCCCACACTTGCCGGACACTCACCGCCTTCTTCTGCTTGCAGGCAGCGTAGCCTCCTTCCGGGCTCCCAATGCCAGGCTTCGGCTGGTGGTCCTTGCACTTGGTGTGTCTTCCTCGCTGGTCGTGCAGTCTGTGACTTGGTGGTCAGGACATGGCTTGCAAAGGTATGGTTCAGGTCTTCTCTACTTATAGACAGAAAAACGTGAGCAGCTACCAAAGGACACCTCAGAGCCAGGAGTTCCAAGTTCCTTTTTTGTTTGTATGGGGTGTTGGGGTCTCACTCTGCTGCCTAGGCTGGAGTGCAGTGGCATGGTCGATCTCCTGGGCTCAGGCAATGCTCCTGCCTCACTCTCCTGAGTAACTGGGACTACAGGCATGTACCACCTTGCCCAGCTAATTTTTTGATTTTTTTTTTAGAGACAAGGTCTGGCTATGTCACCCAGGCTGATCTTGAATTCTTGGACTCAAGCAATTCTCCCGCCTCAGACTCCCAAAGTGCTGGGATGACAGGCATGAGCCCCTGCACCTAGCTCCAGGTTATAGTTCTTACCCTCCATGGGGCCTTATGGAAGTTTCCTTGTCACAAAACCAGGACATGAATACTTGCCTCTGATCTCAGTAATGTTTTGAAAGTTAAAGAATTATTACAAGTAGCCTAGGTGACAAGTCGTATAAAGGCTGAGCCAGATATGTTATTGCAAATGACCTACAGGACCATGTCAGATACTCAGTGTATGAAGCTGAAATTCATGATGGACATAGTACATTAAATCCACATAAAATTGTTTAAAAATCCTTTTGCACCTGCAGGTACATCAGAGTCTGGGGATTTGTTTTGGGACAGATCCTTCTTGTTGTGCTTCGTATATGGTTCACCTCTCTAAACCCCATCTGGAGCTCCCAGGTGTCCAACAGCGTGATATTGACATTGAGTGCCATGGCCACACTCGACCGCATTGGCACAGGTATGTAGACACCAATTTGTTCAGGGATTTTCTCTCTTTTTTTGAATCGGAGTCTCATTCTGTCACCCAGGCTCTGGTATAGTGACACACTTACGGCTACCACAGCCTTGACCTGCTGGGCTCTGGTGGTCCTCCTGCCTCAGCTTTCCAAGTATCTGGGACCACAGGTGCATGCCACCACACCTGGCTAATTTTTTGGTTTTTACAGAGATGAGGTCTCGTCAAGCTGCCCAGCCTGGTCTTGAAACCCTGTCACCTGTCCTGTCTTGGCCCGTTCAAGTGCTGGGATTACAGGTGTGAATCCCTGTACCCGGCCAGGGATTTTCTCTTTTGCAGCATTTACAATTCCTATTTCTACAATAAATTAAAAAAACGAACTAGGTGTGGTGGTGCATGCCTATGGTTCCAGCTACTTGGAAGGCTGAGGCAGGAGGATCACCTGAGCCCAGAAGGTCGAGGCTGCGGTGGCCATGAGTGTGCCACTGCACTCCAGCCTGGGTGACAGTGAGACTCCAACTCAAAAAAAAAAAAAAAAAAAAAAAAAAAAGCGAATCCATAGAGTTAGTGGTTCTGCACTGTGTCTCCATTTCGGCTTTTTCTTTCTCTGAAATAGTAACAGCATAGCCAGTGGTCTGTCCTCTCAGCAGAAGTCACTTTTACTTGCCAAGACAGACAGGGCAAAAATAAAAGGCCATGGGTGGCTTCTACCCTGAGGCTCGGGGAGGTTAGAGCCAGGCCTTGTGCTGCTCTCCTAGCTCTGGCTTCCTCCTCCTTCCCTGGGCAGGATTCTCCAGGTGGAAGTCTTCATCTTCTACCTCTACACTGAGTCCAGGGCATCTCAAACACTGTGGAGAGTTCCTGGAATCCACAGCTGGGAAATCACCTGGGTTTTTTTCCAGGGATCTGAAGCTCTAAATCTGAGACTTGAAAAGAACCTTGCATATCAGGCCGGGTGTGGTGGCTCATGCCTGTCATCCTAGGACTTTGGGAGGCTGAGCAGGAGGATTGCTTGAGCCCAGGAGTTTAAGACCAGCCTCAGCAACATAGCAAGATCCCCATCTACAAAAACAAAACCAAAAAATTAGCTGGGCATGGTGGCATGCGCCCATAGTCCCAGCTACTCAGGAGGCTGAAGCAGAAGGATCCTTTCAGTCCAGGAGGCTGAGGCTACAGTGAGCCATGATCATGCCACTGCACACCAGCCTGGGCAACAGAGTGAGACCCCAACTCAAAAAGAAATCTTGCATGTCTCTTCTATCTTCCAAACCACCTGTCTCTGTCTGGGTCTGGCTTCCTCTGAAACAGACACATGCCCAACTTGGATGCTGGCCTTAATGCTCACTCGAGGCTCTTGTGAAAAGGGAGACGAATGAGTGGATTCTAGTGAACTTGCTCCTGGCTTTTTGTGCAGCTCTCAGTGAACCACTGATCTTTTGCCAACACAAGGCGACACTCACAGATGAGTGGAAGCTTAGAGGGTGTTGGCTGACTGCAAGCAAAGTGCCTGCATCATTGCCTGCAGCCTCGGTTTTGGCATGAGACAGGTAAGAGAGCAGGGCGAGCAATGCAGGTGGGCTGATTATGTGGCATGAATACTAGACTATGGAGAGCGCAGGCTGACCCTCAGTGCATGGTTTGTATTTTGTGAAACATTATCTTGAGCTGGAACTCAGGCAGCGGCTTCCAGGGCCAGGCCGATAGGGATCTGAACTTGCAGTTCCTGACTCGCTTTCTGCTTTCTCACCTGTTTTAAGCTGATGTGACCCAGTTGCTGGCTGGCTGTCCCGTCCCCGTGTCTGCCCTGAGCAGACGCCACCTTCAGCTTTCTTGGGATGTCTGAGCATCCCAGGTGTTTTTGGTGGCTTTGTTTGAAGAGGTGCTGGACCCTGGGGTGGAGTCACCCACAGCAGAACACAGCGTTTCACTCTGCATACTCTGTCCAGATGCTTCTCCTCTGCACAGGCTGTGCTGAGCCCTTGGCCCAGGCCTCCAGCCCAACCCAGCCCTGGCCCAGCCCAGCCCTGGCCCACCCAGCCTATCCTGGAGCTGTCATCTTTGCTCTGCCTTCCCCTGGTTCCGTTATCATCAGAGGAGCTCCTTCCTTAGGAATCATACTGCCAGCCGCACAGCCCAACTCCCTGGCTTCCCTCTGTCCTGCAGAGAACTTCACAGTGGTATAAGGTATCTGATCAGGAGGCTCTGCCTGCTCCTACAAGGAAATCCCTCTGCCAGCATTTTCTCCTGTTATTATGTTTTTGTGTAAGGTCATTTTTGTGTATGAGGTCATTTTTGCATTTGAGATCATTTTTGTGTGTGAAATCATTCATCAGTCATCACACGTGATGAACTGGACCCTCTTGGTTAAAGAGTGTTATGAGTATAATATAAGTAGCCTAAGCTTTAATACCAGTTTCTCTTTACTAGCTGTTTAATCAGGGACAAGTCACTTGATCTCTCTGGGCCTGTTTTATTTTATTCTATTATTTATTTATTTATTTTTTGAGTTGGAGTCTCACTCGGTCGCCCTGAGTGGAGTGCAGTGGCCGCTTCCGACTACTACAGCCTTGACCTGCTGGGCTCCGGCGATCCTGCCACCTCAGCCTTCCAAGTCGCTGGAACTACAGGCGTGCGCTACCACGCCCGGCTAATTGTTTGATTTATTGTAGAGATGAGGTCTCACCAAGTTGCCCACGTGGGTCTCTATTTTTATTTTTATATGTTTTTGAGTCAGTGTCTCACTCTGTTGCCCCGGCTAGCGTTCAGTGGCATGGTCATAGCTCACTGCAACCTCGAACTCCTGGACTCAAAGGATCTTCCTGCCTCAGCCTCCCAAATAGCTGGGATTATAGGTGTGTACCACCACACCCAGCTCTTGGCCTGTTTTCTGAACTGTAAAATGGGATTAGTAACAGAGCCTGCCTCATAGCATTGTTGTGAGGATTAAATGAGTCACCATAAAGGGATTGGAAGAGACTGGGCGCAGTGGCTCACATCTATAATCCCAGCACTTTGGGAGGCCGAGGTGAGAGGATAGCCTGACCCTGCGGGTTCAAGACCAGCCTGGGCAACTTGGCAAGACCTCGTCTCTACAATAAATCAGAAAATTAGCTAGGCGTGGAGGCACCTGCCTGTTCTTCCAGCTACTTGGAAGGCTAAGGCGGAAGGATTGCCTGAGCACAGCAGTTTGAGAATTTGGGAATGTGCCACTGCCCTCCAGCCAGGTGACAGAGTGAGACTCCAACTCAAAAAAAAAAGAGGGGGCTTTGAAGAGGGCTTGGCACACAGTAATACTTGGCCAGTGCACCCCATCCCTCCGGGTCCCAGGGGTGAGGTGACCCTGTTCTTTGGGGAGGAAGCAGCTGGGTATGCTGGCACTGGTTCACATGAGACGCACGGTGTTTGCTCCCTGAACGTGTCATTCACTTTCTCTGTACATTTTTTGCCAACTGTGTTCACTTCATATAGAGCAGATGGTTTTCCGCATGTTCACTGTAAAATGTCTGTTCTCCTTAACCCCAGCCCTTATCTGCCCCGCCTGACATCACCTTTCCCCCTGCACCAGGGGGAGCACCTCTGCTCTGTGTTGTAGTTACCCGTCTTGGCTCCTCTCCTGAAGCCCCCTAAAGCTAGACACCGTTTCTTGTTTGCTAGTCAGTGAAGTAGGGCCGGGTATGGTGGCTTACACCTGTAATCCCAGCACTCTGGGAGGCTGAGGCAGGAGGATTGCTTGAGCCCAGGAGTTGAAGACCAGCCTAGACAACGTAGTGAGACCTCATCTCTACAACAAATCAGCTGGGTGTGGTGGCACATACCTGTAGTCCCAGCTACTTGGGAGGCTGAGGTGGGAGGATCACCTGAGACCAGGAGGTTGAGGCTGCAGTGAGCCATGATCGTGCCACTACACTCCAACCTAGGTGACAGAGAGACTCCCAACTCCAAAAAAAAAGGC
>NW_007259390.1:30092-78547 GCF_000164805.1 Carlito syrichta
GAACCATTTCCCCTGAAAACTGGAACAAGACAAGGATGCCCACTCTCACCCCTCCTGTTCAACATAGTATTGGAAGTCCTGGCTCGAGCAATCAGAGAAGAGAAGGCAATCAGGAGTATCCACATAGGAAAAGAAGAAGTCAAGTTATCACTCTTTGCAGATGTTATGATTGTGTACCTTGAAAACCCAAGAGAATCTGTCAAAAACCTCCTTACACTGATAAAGGCCTTTGGCAAAGTCTCAGGATACAAAATAAATGTACAAAAGACAATCGCATTTCTCTACACCAATAATAAACAAACAGAAACCCAAATAAAAAACACAATTTCCTTTTTTTAAAATTCTAGATGGTGACTGCGGTAAGACCGAGGAAAAGAAGTCTGACGAGAAGGCCCCGGGGGTGGCCTCCAGACCTCACTGGCTGCTGGCGGGGGCTGCCTTTGGAAGCCTCATGTTCCTCACCCATTGGGTCTTTGGAGAGGTCTCTCTTGTTTTTAGATGGGCAGTGAGTGGACATCCCCATCCAGGACCTGATCCGAACCCATGCGGGTGAGTTGGGCTTGGAGGAGTCCAGACACTGGCTGTCCCTCCCCTCTTGGCCTGCTGGGTCTGTGCTAGCCAGAGACCCATCCACTCTCCTAGAGATCAGAGATGCAGGAGGACGCTGTTTTGTTCTGGAGATGGAGGCACCACAGGGTGTTGGCCTCTGTACTGATGGCTCACTGGGAGCATGTGAAGCAGGGCTGACACTGTGCACAGCTGGGGGGCTTCTCAGGCCCCGGGTGGGCATGCTGAGGAATCCCTGCACAAGGAGCGTCCTCAGTGGCAGTTCCTCCAGGCCCCATGGTTACCACAGGGCCAGACCACAGGGCCCCCGATCTCTGCCCTCTGCAAAAGAGGGAAGCCCAAGAGAGCTCTACACCTCCTGGGACTCTTGTTGCAGCTGTGTGACATGCAGGGATTAGCAGAATGGAGTCCAAGTGTCGGTCCATGTCAGCCTTCTCCCTACTCTTCAGGTGGGCAAGTCCACCCTGTGGCTAAGTCTGTCCCATGGCCAAGTCCATCCCGTATGCAAGTCCATCCCATGGCCAATTCCATCTGTGGCCAAATCCATCCTGTTGGAAAATGTATCCCATGGGAAAACCCATCCCGTGGCCAAGTCCATCCCATGGGAAAGCCCATCCCATGGCCAAGTTTATCCTGTGGCCAAGTCCATCCCATGGGCAAGTCCATCCCTTTGCCAGGTCCATCCCATGGCCAAGTCCATTCCATGGGAAAGTCCATACCATGGCCAAGTCCATTCCATGGGCCAACCCATCCTGTGGCCCAGTCCATCCCCTGGCCAAGTCCATCCCACAGGAAAGTCCATCCTGTGGCCAAGTTTATCCTGTGGCCAAATCCATCCCATGGGTAAGTTCATCCTGTGGGAAAGTTCATCCCATGGGAAAGTCTATCCCATGGCTAAGTCCATCCCTTCATGCAAACACTTTGGAGGATCCCTTAAAAGATATCCTCACATATCTTTTCTCTCTCGCAGTGCTGAGGTTCCCACCATGGAAGGTGGGCAACCTTCCAGATCTTTCTCTAGGGGGCATCTGGGCATGCCCCACAGCACCTCAGCCTCAGCTGGCCCAAGCCTGGACTCAGCGTTTCCCAGCCCCTTCCCACCTCCACCATGTGTCCCTCTTCCCCATGCCTGGCCCCCACAGCCACCCTCATCATCTTCACCTGAAGCCAAGAGCTATCTTAGATCTGTGCCTTCCTCATTTTCCCCACGTCAACCCCCACCATCTCTCAAACCCATCCCTTACTCTCCATCCCCAAGCTCATCTGCCTGCAGAGTCCTCTCCACTGCTCCTCCCGAAGGCTGCTGGCATTTCTCTTCAGCGTGGCCTTCTCTGCACTGCTCCAGAATGGCTGCTCATTGCTCCTCTGCTGAAAACTGTTCAACCATCCCCTGCATTCTCCCATGTGAGGCAGGATCTGGCCCCGGCTGACCTCTCCACATGTTTGCTGACCTCACCCCTGCTGCATCTGCGCTGAACCCACCTGTGGTTCTCTGGAAGTTCCATACTGTTCATCCTCCCTCTGCACACTCGTGCTGTTCCCTCTGCCTGGGCTTCCCTTTCTGCCTTGACATCCTAGTAAGCTCTTACCCTTCAAAACCCAATTCAAGCATTCTCTGTGAAATCTTTTTTGATTTCACAGAGGCTCCCTCTTTATGACATACTCTTTGACTCAATCTATCATCTATCTGTCTGTATATAGCTATCATCTATCAATCTATCCATTTATCATCTATCTACCTGTCATCTATCCATCTACCTATCTATCTATTATCTATCGTCTATCTTGCTATCATCTATTATATTTATCCATCTATCAATCTGTTCATCTATCATCTGCTATATCTGTCTTCTTATATCCATCTATCCATCATCCATCCATCTCTGTCATCTATCATCTATCCTTCTACCTACCCATCTGTCTGTCTATCATCTATTATCTCTGTCTTCTGTCAATCTGTTCATCTCCATCTGTCATCTGTTGTCTATCCATCTACCTATCTACCTACCTATCTATTATCTATATCATCCATCCATCAGTCTATTGAATAATCTATCATCTATTATCTCTATCTTCTGTCTGTCTATCCCTTCATTTATCTATCCATCTCCATCTTCCATCTATCATCTGTTCATCTGCCTACCCATCTATTATCTATCCATCCATCCATCACTTTTTCTCTGTTCTTTACCATATTTCTCTGTATCACAGAGTTTTTAAAAAACACCTTTCTTCCTCTCTAGACCTTGAGCTCCTTGAGGCAGGGACTGGGAAAAGGAATGAACACTTACTGCTTACTCTGTGTCAGGCACTGAACAGAGATGTTTGTGTCTGTTTCTTCATTTAGAGGCTGCATCTGTTTCGCCCCAGACACTCCAGCACGTCTGGGAGGAAGGGAGAGGAGGAAGAAGGAACGAAGGGACGAGGGTGGGAAGGGGTCTATCCCTGCGGGTCACAGCGTCATTTCCTAAGTTCCCAAGAAAGCAGGCATGAGGTGTGCAGAGAGCACAGGAGGCCAGGCAGGAGCCAAGGCTGGGCATGTGCCATGTGACTTTGGGCCATTTGCATTGCCTCCCAGCCTTGTTCTTTTCACCTGGAGCAGGAGGATTTTCTTTTCAGACCTTTCCTAATTGTGTGTGTCAGAGGCGCATGCTGAAGATGCACCTCAGCACCAGCGCCTCCTGGACTGTTCAGATGACTGATCTGTTGAGAGGTTGATGATCACTCTGAAAGTAAAAAGGCTTCAGAATACGTAGGCTTGGGAAACACTACCGTCACATGCCCTGTAATTCATACGCACCAGCATGTCAGAGACCCTGGGAGGGTTCCCAAGCTTTGAACATGGACTTCTTCCTGAGAATAGCCAGTCCACCTCCTAGGTGGGGGGTGCTCAGAACTCTGTTGGAAAAATGCTGTGCGGGGCCGTCATGGCTCCCGGCCATCACTAGGAATTGCTTTCTGAAAGTCTCCAGATTCTGCTTGAGGAAACGGGTTGTAGATATGTTTGGATGGGAGGAGGAGGTGAGAGGCCCAGGGTGTGCAAGGCCCTGGGAAACCGGCGGAGCAGTGTGGACCACAGACCTGAGAGGACGAGGGCGGCAGACTGTGCCTTGGCCTTGTGTTCCGGCTTCTCCTTGGCCTGCCCAGCCCAGTGACCCTGGCATGCTTACTTTTCTGTAGCACTTTCCACCTTCTGATAATCTGATTATTATTGTTATTAGAGACCTGGACTCACTCTGTCTCCCATTAGGCTGGAGTACAGTGGTGCCATTATAGCTCACTGCAGCCCTCTACCTCCTGGGTTCAAGAGATCCTCCCACCTTGGCATCCCTAGAAGCTGGGACTACAAGTGTGAGCCACTATCCTGGCTAACTGTTTTCTTTTTCTTTCTTTCTTTTTTTTTTGAGTTGGAATCTCACTCTGTTGCCCAGGCTAGAGTGCAGTGGCACACTCACGGCCACCCCAGCTTCGATCTGCTAGGCTCTGGTGATCCTTCTGCCTCAGCCTTCCAAGTAGCCAGAACTACAGGCATGCACTACCACACCTAGTTAATTTTTTTTTTTAATTGTAGAGACAAGGTCTAGCCAAGTTGCCCAGGCTGGTCTCGAACTCACAGGCTCAGGCAGTCCACTAGCCTCGGCCTCCCAGAGAGCTGGGATTACAGGCTGAGCCACCGAGCCCAGCCCTATTTTATTTTTCTTAAGACTGGATCTCACTCTGTCACCCAGGCTGGAGTGCAGTGGCACAATCATGGCTTACTGCAGCCTTGACCTAGACTCAGGCAATCCTTCCATCTCAGCTGGAATTACAATTGTGTACCACCACACCTAACTAATTTTTTCATTTTTCATAGAGAGGAGGTCTTGCTGTGTTGCCCAGGTCTGAAACTCCTGATCCCAAGTGATCCTCCTGCCTCAGCTTCCCAAAATTCTGGGATTATAGGTGAGCCACCACACCAGGCCAAATTAAAAAAAAAATTTTTTTGTAGAGACAGAGTCTTGCTGTGTTGCCTAGGCTGGTCTCAGACAACCAGGCTCAAGAGATCCTCCTGCCTCAGCCTGGCAAAGTGCTGGGATGCCACGTGTGAGCTACCTTGCCTGACCTAATCTGCATTATTTATTAATGGTGTTTACCATGCCTCTCCCCCACTGGAATGTGGGTGTTATGAGGGAAAGGGATCTTGGTTCATGACTCTATGAAGCACCTAGAACACAGCCTGGCACATAGTAGGCCCTCATAAAGAGGTATTGTTGAACTGGGGGGTAGAAAGAGACAACACTGCCTGCACTGCCTCTCCTCATGGCTGGTCTTCTGTAGCCCAGGGCAATAATCCCTAACCTTAGGGTACAGGGCAGGCCATGTAGTAGCCAGAGCCTGAGGACTGCTTTTGGATTCTTGGTCCTGGTTAGGCTACCGTGCATGGCCTTGGATGGGGTGCTTACATGCCTCTTTCCCCTCATTCTTCCCTGCAAAATGGGGAAAACAATAGCCTTTGCCTTACTTGTGAGGATTAAATGAATCATACAGGGAAAAAGTTTTAAACAGGCCAGGCACAGTGATTCACACCTATTGCAACACTTGAGGAGGCTGAGGTGGGAGGATTTCTTGAGCCCAGGAGTTTGAGACCAGCCTGAACAACATAGCTAGTAGACCCCATCTCTGCAAAACATAAAAAAAAATTTGCCTGGTGTGGTAGTGTGCACCTGTAGTCCCAGCTACTCGGGAGGCCAAGATGGAAGGATCACCTGAGCCCAGGAGGTTGAGGCTGCAGTGAACTGTGATCAGTCCGTGTAGTGGCCAAGAGCCTCATCCCAGAGCCTGAGGACTGCTTTTGGATTCTTGGTCCTGGTTAGGCAATCTAGCCTGGGTGAGACCCTGACGACAAAAAAAAAAAAAATTTAAATAGTACCTGCTTACTTATCTACTAATCTATCTTGTAGCAAATACTGTGTTTTTAGCTTAATTTCTGTTACAGCTATTTGATTGAGTGCTGTTTATAGCTATGATTGCTGCTAGATTTCACCCTAAAGTTTAGTTAAATTTTTTTCTTCCTCTTCCAGGTTATTAGCCAAAATAGCAAAAGAATGAATACTTTGTAGTTTTTTAAAAAGGCACAACTGTTAATCATTGATCAAAGTGACACTGGTCTCAGGAAGTCAGAGACCAAGGACAAGAGCAGTATTGAGCTAGACAAAGGGGAGAAAGAAGAGGCAGACAAAACAGAGTGATCCTGTGACTTTGACTTTCTGTCTCTGGCAGAGTTGTTTTAAAATGTCTTGACGTTTAATGGTCTGAGAAAACTCAGTCACTACACTGACATTGGCCATGACAAGGCTGCGGAGGTCAGTGACCTCCCGTCGGAGCTCCCACTGCTTCCCTGTTTCGTTGGGTATGATTTTAACACCAAGTGGGCGCTCATGATCTCCTTGGTTGTGTCTTGCTTATGTTATGTCCCAGGTGAGCCCAGAGGGGGAGGATCTGTTGTGTTTTATGTTTAAGGCAACGAGATATTTAATAATGTCAGATGTCTTACAGCATGTTGTTTTTATTTTTTACAGAGGTGCGGTTCTGCTGGGCTTGGCAGGTGGCCTGATGCTTCCAGCTTGTCCATGGTTCCCTGAGACAAGTTTGACCTGGTGGACTGCAGGTACGTGGTGTTACCTGCAGGGGCGCCTCTGCTGAGCTTAGTTCTCTGGTGTGCTTGCGAGCAGGGGCAGCCCAGCTGGAGGTGGACGCCACCGTATGAACGTGCACCATGACCAAATGGGTGTTACAACCAGCAGCAGCTGCTGTAGCCCAGATGTCTCCAAGGTCACCGGGGACTTCCTGCCCACGTTCCTGCTTCCCCCTCCGGCAGCCTCCTCTCCTCTTGTGGCTGTCCGATTCCCCCGACTACTGCCATAGCACCACCCCCTTAAAAATCCATAAACAAGGCACAAGTGTAAGCAGCAGATTTGTAAAATTCTTGATTTTTAATTAAAACATTGTTATTTTTTGGGCTAGATGAGGTGCCTCACACCTGTAATCCTAGCACTTTGGGAGGCCGGGGTGGGTGGGTTGCTTGAGACCCAGGAGTTCAAGACCAGCCTGGGCAACATAGACCTACCAAAAATCAAAATACTAGCTAGACATGATGGTGCATACCTGTAGTCCCAGCTACTTAGGAGGCTGAGGCAGGAGGATCATCTGAGCCCAGTGGGTTGAGGCTGTGGTGAGCTGTGGTCGTGCCACTGTACTCCAGCCTGGGTGACAGAGTAAGAAACCGATTAAAAAAAACCCTCAAAACAAACGAAAAAAAATCCTTCAGTCTGTTATAGGCAAGTACCACGTTTGGTTCTATGAGGAGAGATGTCCTTGGGTTAGTTAGGCCAACGGTTTACTGCTGCGCTGGATGCCGCATGCAGGTTTGTGGGAGTGTGTGTCAATCATGGAAGATATGGGTGAATGACATCCTGACTCCAACTGTGCCAATGACTGACTGCGGGACCTCTAGAAGTCACCTTCTGGTTAGACCTTGACTTTCGCCTCTGCCTGGAGCATGGACCTGCATAGCCCTGCATTCTGCTCTGGTTCTGAAGGCTGCATGTGGATCATCCTGTGAGCTTTGCACCTTCCCGTCTGACTCGTTGTTCCCTCTCTTACAGGAGTGGCCTCTGCCGCGGGCCTCCTCTACCTGCGCACGTGGGCTGCTGCTGCATGTGGCTGCCTGCTGGCCGTCTTCACCGCGTCCATGTGGCCTCAAGTGCTTGGGCACCTGATTAGCTCAGGGACATGCCCTGGGAAAGCCATGAGCGTTGCCATGATGTTTTATCTTTTAGCGATCTTTTTCTGTGCGTGGTGCACGGCCTTTAAGTTTGTTCCAGGAGGTGTCTATGCTCGAGAAAGATCTGATGTGCTTTTGGGTGAGTACACTTAAAAGGTCTGGATTAAAAAATGGGAAATCAAAGTATTTAGGCTGGGTGCGGTGTCTCATGCCTGTAATCCCCGCATTGTGGGAGGCCCAGGCGGGAGGATGGCTTGAGCCCAGGAGTTTGAGATCAGCCTGGGCAACATCTCTACAAAAAATTTTTTTCTAAAAAGATCTGGATTAAAGTAACTGCCTCTGCATATCCTTTAGAACTGACTAGGGCTCAGCACTTGATATGAATGACGGAAATAAACAGGATGATTTTGCTTTCTTAGTAAAATAGACTCTCTTGAGTAAAAAATAAGACCCAACCTGGAAAGATGTCTGAATTATACATTAAAAACAAGTTTCTTAACTCATCAGTGCATTTCAGCGTATTTGTTACTGCAAAGACCTTTTATTTTATTTTATTCTTATTTTTGAGTCGGAGGCTTACTCTGTCCCTCAGGCTGGAGCACAGTGGCATGCTCGCGGTTACCGCAGCCTCAACCTGCTGGGCTCAGGCAATCCTTCCACCTCAGCCTTCCTAGTAGCTGGGACTACAGGCACACGCCACCACATGTGGCGAATTTTTTGATTTATTGTAGTGATGAGGTCTCGCCATGTAGCCCAGGCTGGTCTTGAACCCCTGGGCTCAGGCAGTCCTCTCTCCTCTGCCTCCCAAAGTGCTGGGATGACAGGCATGAGCCACTGTACTCGGCTCTGTCCATTTTCAAATGAACTTTTGTATCCCGTGAGCTAGACATATTCCATGACAGACTGATTTGGAAGGTCATATTTTCAAATTACATGAAATATTCTAGAACCAGCTTTTGAGAATTAAATACTTCTGGTAAGTACCCAAGCTCTCGTCCCATCAGAGAAATACACTGTGTGTTTCTTTTGCCGTAACCTTGGCTTTGCAAACTTTGTGTTTCTTCTGGTTTCTTCCAGGTGCGGGTACTCTCTCCTGCTCTATTTTCCTGTCCAATGCCCTACTTTTTTCTTATTCCAGCTTACTTAGGGGTCTGCCATGAGAAGAAAACAAATGGAAGTAAGAGCTGTTCTGTGCATGAGTTTGCTTCTTTACATTATTATGAATGATGAGCTTTTTGAGTTCCTTCTCACTGGATATGGCATTGCAGAAACTGCATTACTGTAGCTTCATACATCCAATAACTTTTTTTAGTAAGAGTGACATATTGATAAGGCCAGAAAAGCCAAGAAATGTTGGTCACATTCAGAGCAGCTTTAAATACAACTGAATTTTAAAGAATCTGTATTATATCAGAAATGAACTATACAGAGAATGCCAAAAAAGTATACACATTTTAAGAAAGGAAAAAATTGTGTTAAAATTGTAACACTCAATATATACCAATAGCAAAAAATGAATACAAATCATATTTGACTTCTGCAATGACAAGAGGTGCTCAGAGTGGTTCCCATCAGCATCCAGATACTCCTGATGACGACAAGTGACCTCAGGACTTGGTGCTGGGTGAGGCCTCCCGGGCCTTCCCTTGTGCACACCAAATTCATCACAAATGCATGCATTTGTTAGGCATTGGGAGGGTCTGTTGCATACTCACGCCTCCCTTGTCGTTGTACTTCCACAATGTTCTTGAATTTCAAATAGCACTTGAAAATGGTCTTGCACTCCTCAACCAAGCTTCTGCTGTTTTCTTTGACTGTCTTGCCTTTTGCATGGTGATGGTAGCATTCATTTGATGAATGCCGTCTTCTAAGCCAACATCATACGACACATTGCTCCTGTATTTAAATTCAGTTTTAAAAAGTAACACAGATAAAAATCTCTTAAAATGTTTATTCATATTTTTGGCACCTGGTACATTTAGTTTAGAGTTTTCTCCTGCTGTTTCCTGGAATATTGAACTGACTGTTTTTCAGCCTTCCACCTATGCTGAACTTTCACTTACCATTTCCTGATTTACATATTGTGCCATATCTTGGTGGTCTTTCTCATTATGTCCAGGTTTGGGCGTATTTAAACTTGACTCGTCAGCTAGTTTGTTGCATATCCAGTTTAGCTCAGTTTTATTGGCTAGCTTCTGGCATCTTCTTCAAAGATCAGAGAACCCACAGCCCAGGGCAGAATTATCGCCACAAGCGCTGCTGTGCCTGGAACTGACGTCTCTGCTGTGCTCTGAGACTTGGTGTGTGGGAGGGCTCTTACTGCATCCCTGTGGCAGTCTAGAAGCTTCTGCCATCCCCTGCCTGGTCACCAGGCTGTGATGAACGCCTTCAGCCAACTGACACCTAGGCAATACTCAGGAAATGTGAGGGAATTCCCAACAGGCAAAGGCAGGGCTCTTCCCACTTAAAGCCAATTCCTGGAACCCTACCTGGTCTCTTGGGATCTTCCCAGTGATTGAGGGCACTCCATGAGTCGATGCTGAGGGACCGAGATCAATTAACTTAACTGAATTTTCAGGGTGCGTTCCTTTAAAAGAACTCTCAGCTCCTGGCACTTACTTTTGGAAGAATCTGGGGATGAAACCAAAACATGTTCCTTCTTGCTCTCTTAATAGGGACAATAATGGTAATTATTGGGCTAAATATGCTTTTTGGTCCTAAGAAAAACCTTGATGCTCTTCTTCAAACAAAAAACAGTCCTAAGGTGCTTTTCAGGAAGAGTGAAAAATACGTGAAACTTTGTAAGTATAGTTTGACTTTCTTTTTTAAAATGTGTCTTATATACAATTTCAAGTGTATGGAATTAAAGAGTGTAATGAACCCTCACACACCTTTCACCCACTTTTGACAGTTGCTGGCATCTTGGCAGTTGTTGTTTTTTTTGTTTTTGTTTTTGTTTTTGAGTTGGAGTCTCACTCTGTCGCCCAGGCTGGAGCGCAGTGACAGGCACGCGATGCTCACAGCCACCCCAGCATCGACCTGCTGGGCTCCGGCGATCCTTCCACCTCAGCCTTCCAAGTAACTGGAACTACGTGCTACCACGCCTGGCTAATTTTTGGTTTGTTGTAGAGATGAGGTCTCACCAAGTTGCCTGGGCTGGTCTCCAACCCGCGGGCTCAGGCAATCCACTTACCTCAGGCTCCCAAAGTGCTGAGATTACAGGCTGGCCAGTGTTGTACAGCTAGCTTCCCTACTTTTTTTGTTTGTTTAGGCACTTTAAAGCAAATCTCTGAGGTCATGCCACTTCAATCATAACCACTCTGTAGTGGTGTTATTTCACTTCTAACACAGATGACATGATTCAGCAGCTAGAATTTCCAAAATGCTTTGTTCTAACAGTTGAAATTATTCATTCCAATTGCTTGTTTTTCTTTTTTGGGAGATTAAATATGTTAATGATTGGAATGTTGATGAATTAAAAACTCAAACATGAAATTAGTTTACTCTTCCATATCTCATTCGTTTAAAATGGACTGGATTAGCCAGGCTCTGTGGCTCAGCCTGTAATCCCGCGCTTTGGGAGGCTGAGGTGAGTGGATTGCCTGAGCCCGCGGGTTCAAGACCCGCCTGGGCAACTTGGCGAGACCTCATCTCTACAATAAATCAAAAATTAGCTGGGTGTGGTATTGCGCGCCTGTAATTCCAGCTACTTGGAAGGCTGAGGCAGAAGGATCGTGAGAGCCCAGCAGGTTGAGGCTGCGGTGGTCGGGAGCAGCCACTGCACTCCAGTCTGGGCGATGGAGTGAGACTTCAACTCAAAAAATAAATAAATAAATAAATAATAAATAAATAAAATGGACTGGATTAAATAAAAATTCATGGGATGATGTAATGTACAGATAGTGTGTTAGGTAACTATTATATAGGATACAAGTCATGTGAACAATGTTCTTCATCCTCAGAGACTTGGTACTTTACAAAGGAGACACAATATTCTAGTATAAAGAGATAGAAAACAATTAAGAAGCTGTATACATTTTCAATGTATTTCAAATATAAATGGCACATAGCTAGGCTAGTTGGCTCATGCTTGTAATCTCAGCACTTTGGGAGGCCAAGGTGGGAGGATTGCTTGAGGCCAGAGTTCAAGACCAGCTTAGAGAACATAGTGAGACCTTGTCTCTACAAAAAAAAAAAAATCAACAAAATTAACCAGATGTGATTGTGTATGCCTGTACTCCCTGCTACTTGGAGGCTGAGGTGGGAGGTTCGCTTGAGACCAGAAGGTCAAGACTGCAGTGAGCTGTGATTGTGTCACTGCTCTAGCCTGGGTGACAGAGTGTGACCCTGAATCAAACAAACAAACAAACAAACAAACAAAAAAGTCACAAAGTGGCAAGATAATTATATAAAAACCTTTATATATGTTTCATCTTAATTTGAAAAGATCATATTTAAACTTAGGGGAAATGAGGTTTTTCAATGTGTGCTCTTATATTTTGGTATGTCCCTTGAAACCAGAATCAATTAGTTTTTTGGGTTTTTTTGTTTTTGTTTTTGGGAAGCAGGATTTATTGAAAGGACAGAAAAGCTCCCAGCATGGGAGGGAACCCGAGGGGGTTGCCCTGTTTATTTTTAATTTTTAAAAAATCTGTGTATTTTTGGAGGTGGGGTGGTTAAGAACTATAATAATTCTTTAATTCACTCATCAAATTGAGGCATTTGAAATAGTTACTTGCAGAATTGTTTAGACAATTTTGTGTGATTTTTAAAAATAGACTTTAGGTCGGGAGTGGTGGCACACACCTGTAGTCCCAGCATTTTGGGATGCCGAAGCAGGAGGATTACTTGAACCCAGGAGTTTAAGACAAGCCTAGGCAGCATAGTGAGACCTCGTTTCTACAAAAAAATAAAAATAAAAAAATTAGCCAGGCATGGTGGTGCGTGCCTGTAGTTCCAGCTACTCAGGAGGCTGAGGAGGGAGGATTACCTGAGCCCAGGAGGTTGAGGCTGCGGTGAGCCATGATTGCACCACTGCACTCCAGCCTGGGTAACAGAGGAGACCTTGACTTAAAAAAGAAAAAGTAGACTTTATTTTTAAGAGTAGTTTTAGGTTCATAGCAAAATGAAGTGGGAGGCACAGAGATTTCCGGTATTCATGCTTGCTCTGCATATGCCAGCTGCCTCCTCTCAAACTACTCCCCATGGTGAAGCATTTGTTACAGAACCCACGGCGGCCTCCCTGTTTCCCAAAGGCCAAGTTCACATTAGGGCTGTCGACTTTTGGTGTTGTACCATCTATGGACTTTGACAAATGTATGATGACATGTGTCTTCCATTGCAGCATCATGAGGAATGATTTCCCTGCCCTTCCCACACCCCTGTGCTCCACCGATTCCTCCTTCTGTCCTCTAGACCCCAGCAACCACTGATCTTTTCATGGTTTCTGTTGTTTTGCCTTTTCCAGAATGTCAATTTTTGTCTTTTAATTTGGTGGGTTTGATTTTTATGGTGATGTCTGATGTATTATTTATTTCTGTTCTCTTTTTCATTTCCTACCTTTTCTTTGCATCTCCACCCACCCCCTTTTTCTTCTTGATTTCTTTTTTCTTACATTCCTCCTCTCCACCCTTCTTTCTAGTTTGGGAACTGCACCTTCAGTGTCTGTTCTTTTGTGCTTGGTTGTCTTTCTCTCACATTATAGAAGGTATCCCCCCCGCCCCCACCGGCATCCAGCTTTCACTGCTGCTGGTGAGAAGTCCGCCATCAGGGTGATCATTGCTCTTTTGAAGATAAACCATCTCTACTTTCTGGTATCTCTTAAACTTTCTCTCTCTGTTTTGGCATGCTGCAGCTTCACTGTGATATGTCAGGATATGGCTTTTCCCCCCTCATCTTGCTTGAGAGTCTTTGGGCTTTTTGGACCTGAAGAGTTGTGTCTTTGATCACGTGGAAACACTACCTCTTTCCTGTTCTTTGTCTTGCTCCCTTGGACTTCTGTTAGATGTGTGTTGGACCCTCTTATACTATTCTGCATGTCTCTTAACTCCTTCCATGTTTTCTACCTTGTTTTTTTTTGGCTCTGCCCCTTGCACTGATTCTATTCAGCTTGGTCTAATCTGCTACTTATCTTGTCCATTGAGCTTCTCATTTTAATTGTATAGTTATTTCTTTACAGATTTTTCTGATCATTGATTTTAGTCTCAGTTTCCTTAGTCATACTTTTGAATACCTTGTTTTATTTTTCTAAACATGTGAAGTATACTTATTTTATATTCTGATTCTGAAAGTTCCAATATTTGAAACCTTTGTGAGTTTGAATCTTCAGGGTGTTTTCTTTGCTGGTTCTTGCTCACAGAGACTTTTCTTGTATATTTTACGATTTATTTTTATTTTAAGCACATGATCCTTGGGACATTTTTTAGGGAAGAGTCTTTGAAATCTGGGTTTAAAATATGGGTTATGCATGCATGTCACACATGAAAATTAACCCAATAATTAGACATTTCCCCTTTGCACAAAATCTTTAGCCAGTAAATTCAATACTTTTGTAAAAATTATTATTTGTAAAACAAATTTAAGCTTTTAAAAAACAATTATTTCCTCTTTCTGTTTAGTTTTGTGGCTGCTTGTTGGTGTGGGATTGTTGGGATTAGGACTGCGACATAAAGCCTATGAGAAGAAACTGGGCAAAGGGGTAAGTCATGAAATATCTGAGAGAGAACTTTGTACACTGCATGTAAATGCATGCATCCGTACACTCTGCCATACCGATGGAATGCTAGAGCTGGGTCTGTTGACCTCAGGCTCCTGGGTCCCTTCTCCGTAACCTGTAGGTCACAGGCTGACAATATTGTGGGATTATTTTACAAAGTGGGTTCTTAGGACAGGACAGACCTGTGTATTAGAGGTGAACTTCAGGATTTTGTTGTATGGGGTGATTTTTGCCATTCATGATTTAAACTATATAAACTATGAAATTAACTTATGTAAGCTGTGACACAAGGAACTGTCTTATTTTTATTTTAAAAAATGTGTGTTGCTTTAGGGAGTGCAGTACAGTTTTGATACATGGACATATTGCCTATTGATGAAATAGGGGCTTTCGGTGCATCCACCACTGGATAAGGTGCATGGTGACCATTAGGTAACTTATCATCCCCACACCTCCCACCCACCGTCCTTGTGAGGCTCCAGTGTCTGTCATTCCACACCCTGTATCCATGTACACACCAGCGTTGTTCAGCTCCTGCTTATAATTGAGAACATGTGGCATTTGACTTTCTGAGTTGTTTCACTTAAGACGATGGCCTCCAGTTCCATCCATGCTGCTACAGAAGACATGATTTCATTCTTTCGCATGGCTGAGTAGTACTTCACCTTCTCTTTATCCAGTCATCTGTTGATGGACACCTAGGTTGGTTCCATATGCGAGTGGTGCTGTGGTAAACGTGAGAGTGCAGGTATCTTTTTGGCAGAATGATTTCTTTCCCTTTGGGCAGATACCCAGCAGTGGGCTTGCTGAATTGAGTGGTAGATCTATTTTTAGTTCTTTGAGAAATCTCCATACTGTTTTCCATAGAGATTGTACTAATTTACACTCCCACCAACAGTGGGGAAGTGTTCCTTTTCTCTGCCTCTGGGCCAGCGCCTGGTTATTTTTTATCTTTTAATAATAGCCATTCTGACTGATGTAAAGTGATATCTCGTGATTTTAATTTGCATTTCTCTGAGGATTAGTGATGTTGAGCATTTTTTCATATGCTTACTGGCCATTTGTATGACTTCTTTTGAAAAGTGTCTCTTTGTGTCCTTTGCTTGCTTCTTTTTTGTTTTTTGAGTTGGAGTCTCACTCTGTCACCCAGACTGGAGTACAGTGGCCGCTCCCAGTCACTGCAGCCTCGATCTGCTGGGTCCGGTGATCCTTCTGCCTCAGTCTTCCAAGTAGCTGGAACTACAGGTGTGCACTACCATGCCCGGCTAATTTTTTGATTTATTGTAGAGATGAGGTCTCGCCAAGTTGTCTAGGTGGGTCTCGAACCCGCGGGCTCAGGCAATCCACTCACCTCAGCCTCCCAAAGCACGGGATTACAGGCTGAGCCACTGAGCCCGGCATATTTTTTTTTTTGTTGAGTTGGAATCTCACTCTGTTGCCCAGGCTGGAGTGCAGTGGCACACTCAGAACCACCGCCGCTTCGACCTGCTGGGCTCAGGCAATCCTTCCACCTTAGCCTTCCAAGTAGCTGGAACTACAGTTGCACACCACCATGCCCAGCTAATTTTTTTATTTTATTGTAGAGATGAGGTCTCGCCAAGTTGCCCAGGCTGGTCTCGAATCCCTGAGCTCAGGCAATCCTCTTACCTCTGCCTCTCAAAGTACTGGGTTTACAGGTGTGAGCCACTGTGCCCAGCTGCCCACTTTTTCGTGGAGTTTCTTGCTATTGTTGTTGTCTGAGTTTCTTGTAAAGGATATTAGTCCCCTGTCAGATGCATAGTTTGCAAATATTTCCTCCCATTCTGCAGTTTGTCTGTTCACTCTGTTGATTATTTCTTTTGCCGTGAGAAGCTTTTTAGTTTAATTCAGTCCTATTTGTCCATTTTTGCTTTCATTACATGTGCTTTTGAGGTCTCGTTATTAATTCTTTACCTCAGCCAATGACCTCGGTGTTTTCCCTGGGTTTTCTTTCAATATTTTTGTAGTTTCAGGTCCTACATTCAAGTCTTTAATCCACTGGAGTTGGTTTTCACATATGCTGAGAGATGGGGGTCCATGTCATTCTTCTGCCTGTGGCTAACCAGTTTTCCCAGCACTGTTTATTGAAGAGAGTTTTTTCCCCAGTGTAAGTTCTGATTGACTTTGTTAAAGATCAACTGGCTGTAGAGATGCAGCCTTATTTCTGGGCTCTCTGTTCTGAGGAACTATTTTTTAAAGGGCTTCTCCAAACTGCTTGGTAGTTATTGCTGAAGATAGCAGTGGGAGATTTTTTTTAACTTAAGAAGAATTACAGACAGTTTTTTATTTTTGCAGTTTATGGGTAACTTGTGTATTGATGAGTCGTGGAGGTTTTCTTGTCTCTTTTCCCTGAGACCCTGTCTTTATAAAAAAAAATAGGTCGGGTGCTGTGGCTCATTCCTTTAATCCCAGCACTCTGGGAGGCAGAGGCAAGAGGATTGCTTGAATCCAGAGGTTCGAGACCAGCCTGAACAATATGGCAAGACCTCATCTCTACAATAAATAAAAAAATTAGCTGGGTGTGGTGGCATGCACCTGTGGTTCCAGCTACTTGGAAGACTGAGGCAGAAGGATTGCCTGAGCCCAGCAGGTTGAGGCTATGGTAGCTGTGAGTGTGCCATTGCACTTCAGCCTGGGTGACAGAGTGAGACTCTGACTCAAAAAAAGAAAAAAAATTAGCCAGTCAGGGTGGCACATGCCTATAGTCCCAGCTACTTGGGAGGCTGAGGTGAGAGGATCCCTGGAGCCTAGGAGGTTGAGGCTGTAGTGAGCTATGATTGTGCCACTGCACTCCAGCCTGGGTGACCCTAGCTCAGCCAATCAATCAGCCAGTTAAAGGCTTCTGTCCCTCTGTATGGCCTTCTCTCCTGCAAGAGTAACTGTGGTCCTGAGTGTTGTGTGGGTTTTCTAAACAGGTAATTTTCGTGCATTTCTTTTTCCTGTTATTAATGATAGTTTCCTGGACACTGTTGTTCTTCCGGGTTTTAAACTTTATCTAAATGCCACCTGACATGAATACTTCACAACTTACTTTTTAAACTTACAGTCACCTGTGAGACTGGTCCTCACAGAACGAGGAAGCCCCATGCTGTGGACCAGGGCTGTGTTGCATCCATTCTGTGGGGGATGCCATTTGTCTACTCATCGCCCCAGTAGTGGGCAGCCAAGTCTTTCTCACCGTTTGCCGTCCTAAGCAATGCTTACTATAAACACTCATTTCCACACATTTCTCCTCACTCCAAGCTTAGGCTAGCAGTTTCCAGAAGACTGATGGTGAGAATGCCAGAGCAGATCTCTCCTTGTTTTAGTGAATTAAGTGTTGGCAGATGTCTAAAGAGATCCCTTTGCTGAATACAGATTTTGGTTGAGGGAGGGGAGGAAGTGGGTCGTGGACGTGACCGTGGCTCACTGTCCTCCTAAGTCACCATGAAAACCATCCCCAGGCACCCGCCAGAGAAGTCTCTGCTGCCATCTGGCCCTTCAGGTTCGGCTACGACAATGAAGGATGGTCTAACTTGGAGAGATCAGCTCGCCTGCTCCGTCAAACAGGTAAGTCACTGGCATTAGCTCCAGGTTGCCTGAAGCTGCTGTTGTTACTTGTATTTCCAGCAGGACCACAAGTAGTGGGAGGAAGGCTTTCTGGCCTGAAGTGAGTCTCTTGAAAAGGCTCCCAAAGGTGCGGAATTATAGGCTGAGCCTGAGGTGAGTGGATTGCCTGAGCCCACAGGTTCGAGACCCGCCTGGGCAGGCGAGACCTCATCTCTACAGTAAAATCAAAAATTGAGCTGGGTGTGGTAGCGCGCGCCTGTAATTCCGGCTACTCGGAAGGCTGAGGCGGAAGGATCGCCAGAGCCCAGCAGGTCGAGGCTGCGGTGGTCGGGAGCGGCCACCACACTCCAGTCTGGGCGACAGAGTGAGACTCCAACTCAAAAAAAAAAAAAAAAAAAAAAAGAAAAGAAAAGGCTCTTTGTTGGGCAGTGGCAGGGAGACTGAGCTTTTGTGGTGGCTATGTTGAGAACAAATTAATTCAGTTGATTCTGAACAACACCTCTGACTGGGTATCTGCAGGGGCTTCTTGTCAAGCCTTGTCACTTGAAGATCAGAAAACTGTTTGGTTAGAAAGAAGGCAGAATGAGCCAGGCACACTGGCACATGCCTGTAATCCCAGCACTTTGGGAGGCCAAGATGGGAGGATCTCTTGAAGCCAGGAGTTAGACCAACCTGGGCAACATAGCAAGGCCCCGCCTCTAAAAAGCCAGCTGAACGTGGTGATGTGCACCTGTAGTTCCAGCTACTCGAGGCTGAGGCAGGAGGATTGCTTGAGCCTAGGAGTTGGAGGCTGCAGTGAGCTATGATCTCACTGCTGCACTCCAGCCTGGGTGACAGAGCAAGACCCTGTCTCCAAAAATAAAACAAAATGAAGGGCAGAATGGGTTCGGAGGAGGATGATTTGTGAAGCAAATTGCTTTCAAGAGCGCAAGGGCCACATTTTATCGTGTTCTGGGAGGCTTGTCTTTGCATGTCTTTTTAGTGCGGGGGAGTTTGATTCCTGGCTCAACTCCAGGAGAATAGAGCAAGGTAAGTGAATGCTGGAGTGTGGCAGTCGTTCCTCATGACCAGCACGCCTCCTGGTGGCTTCGGAGTGTCTGTATGAAGGGAATGCCAGCAGGAGGTTCTCTGGGGCCAGGTGCAGTGGAGAGAGGGGGAGGAGGAGGAGGGAGAGGGGGAGAGACTCTGGCCTGAGTCCTTGGTAGTCCTACTGACAGGCCTTTGAGGCACATGTGGCCAGGGTCTAGAAAAGCCAGTGAATTCACTTCTGTGCCAATACCGTGGAGCTGTGTGCCCTGGAATAAAATGCCGTTGTGCACCGTGCTGTTGTTTCTAAACATGAATTGGATATTTGAGAAAGGCATTAGGGGCATTTGAAATCTGGGGAAAGATGTTAAGAATATTCGAAAATTCAGAAGAGTTATGCTTCCATCCTTCCCAGTACTTCTGAGAGCTGTTCTGTGTTTTAATTCCACCCAAAACATGGAAAAACCCCCTTAAAGTTCAGATTTGAACCACTCCCCCTTAGTTATTTGTTACTTTGTTTTGGGGTTTATCAGTAAAGGCGAGAAGGTCAAGGGTCGAGAATGATTATGACTGACTGCATGTTGCCTGTTGTGGTTGATCGCTGTGTACTTTCTGCTCTAAACAGGTGCAGATTTCATAACAATCCTGGAGAGTGATGCTTCCAAGCCCTACATGGGGAACAACGACTTGACCATGTGGCTTGGGGAGAGGTTGGGTTTCTACACAGACTTTGGTCCAAGTACGAGGGACCACACTTGGGGGTGAGTGCACTGTGGGAGCCATCCAGAGCACGAGGCTTGGAGGGAGGCTTGGCTGCTGGAGGGAAGCTTGGCCGCTGGCTGTCTCCGTCCTGTGAATACATGCTGGGGTGCTTCCCAGGCACTGGGGAGTTACCACAGATGTGCCCACCCTGTAATTTTCTCCTGCTGGTTTTTCCAGTTCTTTGCTGTGATAAACCAGAAACCGATACCCAGGAGCCGAGGATGAGGATGCAGCACCTATATGTTTGACGTGGGTGCCAACCTCATAGAGCTTACTGTCTAGTGTAAGGAGACACAAAGAGAGGATACGGTGATTTGAAATGTGATGAGTGCTATGTAGAAACAAGCTATAAGAGTGAGAGTGACTGGATGGGCAGGGCCTGAGGGGGGCTGCTGCAGGCAGGTGGTCAGGAAGGCCTCTCCGAGGACACCGTAAAGAGAAGGACCCAAGATCAGCCTCCAGAAGAGCTGAGGGAACAGCTAGGGTAAAGACTGAGGCAGATCTGGCCAGGCACAGTGGCTCACGCCTGTAGTCCTAGCACTTTGGGGGGCTGAGACAGAAGGATCCCTTGAGCCCAGGAGTTTGAGACCAGCCTGGGCAACATAGTGAGACCTTGTCTCTACAAAAAAATCAAAAAATTGGCTAAGCATGGTGGTGCATGCCTGAAGTCCCAGCTAGCTGGGAGGCTGAGGTGGAAGGATCTCTTGAACCCGGAGGTCAAGGCTGCGGTGAGCTGTGATTGTGCCACTCCACTCCAGCTTGGGTGATGGAATGAGAACCCAACTCAAAGAAAAAGAAAAAAGATCGAGGCAGGATCACCCTGGTATGCCTGGGGAGTTAGGGATCAAGAGACAGAGTCCAGGTGGGCACCTGTCCACAAAAGGCCCCGCATTGCTTAGGTGGGATGAGAGAACGGGGGCATCCGAGACAGGGGAGTGATCAGGGAGGTTGCCGGGGCAAGAGTGAGGGCCAGGAGCCAGGTGAGGATGGGTGTGCAGCATAGGTGTGAGGTGGCAGCAGGGACAGGAGAGGACAGAAGAGGGCAGATCCAGGGCTCTTGGAATGGAGCTGGCAGGACCTTCTGCTGGCTTAGACAGCAGGGGCAGGCAGAGGTGGGGGGAGTCAGGGCGACGTCCTGGACCTCGAGATGGGGCCACGTAACGGGGCAGGCCCCGGGAGGGCAACAGGCTCATGTCAAGTGTGAGATGTTCCAAGATGGCCAGGTGCCACCCGGCAGGTTGTATGTGGGGTCCAAAGCTGCTCAGGGCAGGCCAGGCTGGGCATGAGCCTTGGGGACCATTGAACTGAGTGGGGCCTGTCAGTGGGACTCTGGGAGGTGGCAGAGTGAGCATGGCAGTGGGAGGGGTGGCCCACTGAGGCCAGACTCACTTGCCCTCCCTGGGGCTCTTCGACTTGGCGGGTGGTGCCCGCTCGCCGCTTAGTGGACAGGGCCTCGCTTCTCATGTGTGGATTGCTCCTCCATGTCCTTGCTGGCCAGACAAGGCGCCTTCCCCCATGTGTTTATTCGCGTGAGAACGGTTGATGCAGACATGTTGTCAGAGTAACAAGTGACACGCTGTGCGTTGCCAAGCCCACCCATTCATCCCTCCCCAGCACTCACCAAGGCAGAGCGGGTGGCATTGTGCTTGGTAACCCAGTGGGCTGCACTGACCGGCAGAGGTTCCCCGATCCACCAGATGCCCTGCAAAAGTCCTTTGTTGGCTGTGTGTCCTGGGATACATCCCTTTTTAAATTTGAGTTGGGGTCTCACTTTGGCACCCAGGCTGGAGTGCCGTGGCATGATCATGTCTCTCCATAGCCACCACCTCCTGGGCTAAGGCAATTCTTCTTTCTGCTTCAGCCTCCCAAGTAGCTGGGACTATAGGAGTGTGTCACCATGCCCAGCCAATTTATTTATTTTTTAATTAATAGATCAATTCACTCATTTATTGATTTGATTTGGGGTCTTACTCTGTGGCCAAGGCTGGAATGCAGTGGCACCATCACAGCTCACCGCAGCCTCCACCTCCTGGGCTCAGGCAATTCTTCTTTCTGCCTTAGCTTCCCAAGTAACTGGGACTATAGGTGTATGCCACCATGCCTGGCTAATTTTTTGATTTTTTTTTTTTTTTTTTTTGTAGAGATGAGGTCTCGCTGTGTTGCCCAGGCTGGTCTCAAACTCCTGGGCTCAAGCAATCCTCCTGCCTCAGCCTCCCAAAGTGCTGGATGACAGGCGTGAGCCGCTATACCCAACTGTTTGTAATTCATCTGCTGGGTCCAGTGCTGACATGGTGGGATGGGCAGTGACTCCAGTGCTTCTTTGCCCCCCAACAGGATTATGGCTTTGTCCAGATACCCGATCATGAAGTCGGAGCACCACCTCCTCCCGTCACCAGAGGGAGAGATCGCACCAGCCATCACTCTGACCGTGAACGTCTCGGGCAAGCTGGTGGACTTCGTGGTGACACACTTTGGGAATTATGAGTGGGTTTCTTTGGTCTCTCTAATGTCTCACAAATGCCAAGAGACATTACTGTTTACTTCAATGTCTCTGAAATAACACTTCTTACTTTCTTCTTCTTTATTTCCCAAAGTATTTTTCCCTGTGTTGCTGACTTTAAAAATCAGGCATAGAAGCAGGCCAGGCACAGTGGCTCATGCCTGTCATCCCAGCACTTTGGGAGGCCAAAGTAGGAGGATGACCTGAGCCCAGGAGTTTGAGACCAGCCTGGGCAACATAGCAAGAGCTCATCTCTACAAAAAACCAGAAAATTAGCTGGGCGTGGTAGTACACACCTCTAGTCTTGGCTACTTGGGAGACTGAGGTGGGAGGATTGCCTGAGCCCATGAGGTCAAGGCTGTGGTGAACCATGATCACGCCACTGCACCCCAGCCTGGGAGACCGAGTGAGACTCCGACTCAGAAACAAAACAAGACAATTCAGGTGTTGGAACAGTTGGGTTGCAGGCCATCCTTAAGGTTGGCCACTGAGTTGTACCATCATTCTTTGTGCAGGGGCAGCCACAGGCATCATTGTGTTTAATCCTCACTCTGTCTAAGGCAAGCACTCCTGCAGCCCCATTTTACAGGTAGAGTAAGTTGACTGAGAGGCTCGGTGACTTGTCCCACCAGGAACACCCAGTGGGGAAGCCGGCAGACCCAGCTCAGAGCTGTGAGTGCTTGGACCCCCAGGAAACCAGACCTCAGGAACATGGATCCCCTTCCCGCAGGATGACTACTTCCATGGACATACTGTTGGTGTTGACGGTGTCGAGGGACTTTCCTTCCTTCTTGTGTTTCCACAAACACCTGATAGGTGGGCCGGGAGCCCGGCAGAGATCAAAACATCCCCTTGACATGGCTGAGCCTGTCAGGTCCCCATAGCTCAGATGCTCATATGGGCCTGCTGATGCGCTCCCCCAGATGGGAGTCCCACCAATCCTTCTCCATCAAGCTCTCCCCTTGCCGGAAGGAAGGAACAGGACAGAACCCACCCCATCTGCACACTGGCAGACAAGGAGAGAGAGGGAGTTGCTGAGACAGGCATGCCCAGTTCGTTCTTTCACACTTAAAGAATTAGAAGATCCCCCCCCAAAACTGAAGGACAGGGAGAGAGCCCAGCTATGGCTTCCTAAGAAGTCCCCCTTCCAGGGCAGAATGGAGAATGAGCTCTACCCCTCAAGAATAATGCTCATCCCCAGTGACTTAGTACTGAATAAAGCATGAGCCATCCGGCCCGGCGCGGTGGCTCAAGCCTGTAATCCCATCACTTAGGGAGGCTGAGGGGAGTGGATTGCCTGAGCCCATGGGTTCGAGACCAGTCTGGGCAATTTGGCAAGACCTTATCCCTACACTAAATAAAAAATTAGTTGGGTGTGGTAGCACGTGCCTGTAGTTCTGGCTGAGGCAGAAAGATCACGAGCCCAGCAGGTCAATGCTGGGGTGTCCCTGAGTGTGCCACTGCACTCCAGCCTGGGCGACAGAGCGAGATTCTGACTCAAAAAAACAAATAAACAAACCATGAGCCATCCATCGATTTATAGTAAAAGCACCCCATTTATACTCTACCTTAGTAAACCATAAGAACTTAAAGTATAACCAGCCTAGGTGACACAGTGAGACCTCATCTCTCCAAAAAAAAAAAAAAATTAGCCAGGCACGGTAGCATGCACCTGTATTCCTGGCTGCTTAGGAGCCTGAGGTGGAAGGATCACCTGTGCCCAGTAGGTTGAGGCTGCGGTGAGCGTGATTGTGCCACTGTGCTCCAAACTGGACAGCAGAGTAAGATCCTGACTCAAAAAAAGAAACAAAAACAAGCAACTACTAAAAGTATTTAAAGCACAAAAAATTTAAGAGCCATGTGCTGTAAGAGAGGCATACAGGCCAGGTGCAGTGGCTCAAGCTTGTCATCCCAGCACTTTGGGAGGCCAAGGTAAGAGGATTGCCTGATCCCACGGGTTTGAGACCAGCCCGGGCAACTTGGTGAGACTTCATCTCTACAATAAATCAAAAAATTAGCTGGGCATGGTAGCATGCCTCTGTAGTTCTGGCTACTTGGAAGGCTGAAGTGGAAGGATCGCCTGAGCCCAGCAGGTTGACGCTGGGGTGGCCACCACTGAAGTGGCCACCGCTGGGGTGGCCGTGAACATGCCACTGTACTCCAGCCTGGGTGACGGAGTGAGACTCCAACTTAAAAAAAAAAAAAAAAAGCATACAGGCCCTGGCCACATTAGTGACCTAAGAGGCCATAGAACTTAGAAGTGACATGCAGAATGTTAGGAAAACAGCATTGTGGTACTATAAGTTTTACTTAAAAGCAACATGTCTGCCACCCTGGTTCTTGGATTACGTCACTTTGCTCACAGTATGATGTGGATCTGTGGATGCCTATTTTTATATTTTCTCAAATAAGTCAGAGTGGAAGTAACAAAAATCGACCCACACATACAGTGACCATGAACTACCTATGAATGAGACTCTCATTCATCTGCTCAGAAATAAAAAGGTGCTTGGAAGATGGGTAACATAGGAGGTTCCTGTCTCTTTAAAGAGCTGTTTGAGGCTGGGTGCAATACTCACGCCTATAATCCCAGCACTTTGGGAGGCTAAGGCAGGAGGATCACTTGAGCCCAGGAGGTCGAGACCAGCCTGGGCAACATAACAAGACCTCATCAATAAAAAAATCAGAAAATTAAGCATGGTGGTATGCACCTGTAGTCCCAGCTACTCGGGAGGCTGAGGCGGGAGGATCGCCTGAGTCCAGGAGGTCAAGCCTATGGTAAACTGTGATCATGACATTGCATGCCAGCCTGGGTGACAGAGTGAGACCCTGACTCAAAAAAAAAAAAAAAAGCAGTTTGGAGAAACGCCTTCTGGTTCCCTGCAATTCTCAGGTAGCAAGCACTGCACCAAAATGTATGTAGACCTTCATTGCACTTGAATTGGGTTTACTTTAGAAGATAGCTACCCTCATGCAGCTTCAGTCTAAGAAACACTTGCATCTCTCCTTCCTTTTTCTCCTTTGCTTCCTCCTCCCTGCCCCTTAAGCCTCTCCGACCTCTCCTGGGATGTAACTAGATTTGTGGGGGGGCAGTGTCCTCTCCATGCTGACTGTGAACCCATTTTTAGAGCTCTGATGAACATGTGTCCTTACTTGCTGTTTTCCTCTTTGTTTTAGTGTGTTTGTTTTCGTTTTGTTTTGTTTTGAGTCAAAGTCTCACTCTGTCACCTAGGAGTGCAGTGGCACGCTCACGGCCACCCCAGCATCAACCTGTTGCACTCAGGCAATCCTTCCACTTCAGCCTTCCAAGTAGCCAGAACTACGGGCGCGTGCTACCACGCCCGGCTAATTTTGATTTATTGTAGAGACGAGGTCTCGCCAATTTGCCGGGGCTGGTCTTGAACCCGCGGGCTCAGGCAATCCACTTGCCTCAGCCTCCCAAAGTGCTGGGATTACAGGCTGAGCCACTGAGCCCGACCCTTTGTTTTATTTTGTTTTGTTTTGAGTCGGGGTCTCTGTTGCCCACGCTGGAGTGCAGTGGCACAATCATGGCTCCTGGCAGCCTCAACCGCCTGGGCTTCGATGATCCTTCCACCCAAGTAGCTGGGACTATAGGAATGCACCACCATGCCCAGCTAATTTAAAAATTTTTTTTAGAGACGAGTTCTCACTGTGTTGCCCAGGCTGGTCTCAAACTCCTGGACTCAGGCAGTCATCCCATCTCGGCCTCCCAAAGTGCTGGGATGACAGGCTTGAGTCATCACACCCAGCCTGTCTTCCTCATTTGACTTAATAATAATGAGAAAACAATAGCAGTAGTAGTAATAGCAGACACTTAATTGAAGATACGGAGCCAGGGAGGAAAGCAGTATGGCTTAACAGTTAAGACCACAAGGTCTTCATCTGTGTATCAGGGGCAGTAGTTTGGCTATTTCATAGGGTCTTGTGAGCATTAATTTTTATTTTCTTTTTTTTTTGAGTTGGAGTCTCACTCTGTCGCCCAGACTGGAGTGCAGTGGCCGTTCCTGCCCACTGCAGCCTCGACCTTTCTGGGCTCCGGTGATCCTTTCGCCTCAGCCTTCCAAGTAGCTGGAACTACAGGTGTGCGCTACCACGCCCGGCTAATTTTTGATTTATTGTAGAGATGAGGTCTCGCCAAGTTGCTCAGGTGGGTCTTGAACCTGCGGGCTCAGGCAATCCACTCACCTCGGCCTCCCAAAGTGCTGGGATTATAGGCTGAGCCACCGAGCCCGGGCTGTTTTTCTTATTTGTAGAGGCGGGGTCTCTTTCTGTTGCCCAGGCTGGAGTTCAGTGGCACCGTCGCAGCTCACCACAGCCTTGACCTCCTGGGCTCAGGCAATCCTCTTGGCTCAGCCTCCCAAGTAACTGGAACTATAGACACATGCCACCATGCCCAGCTATATTATTTATTTTTTGTAGAAACAGAGTCTTGTTATGTTGCCCAGGCTGGTCTCGAACTCCCGGCCTCAAATGATCCTCCTGTCTCAACCTCTTAGAGTGCTGGGATTACTGTTGTGAGCTACCATACTCAGCCTGGGTTAAATAAGATATAGTACTTCATGCAAAATACATGAGTATAGTGTGTGCTCAATTAATAGTGACCATTGTTAATCCAAATCAGACACCTGTACATATAAGGTGTATCAGGCAGCTTAAGAAAGAAGTCTTTGCCAGGTGCAGTGGCTCACGCCGTAATCCCAGCACTTTGGGAGGCCAAGGCAAGAGGACTGCCTGATCCCAGGGGTTCGAGACCAGCCTGGGCAACTTGGCGAGACCTTGTCTCTACAATAAAAAGATTAGCTGGGCATGGTGGCTTGTGCCTGTAGTCTCAGCTACTCGGGAGGCTGAGGCAGAAGAATCGCCTGAGCCCAGCAGATTAGGGCTGCAGTGAGCCGTGATCATGCCTCTGCACTCCACCTGGGCAACAGAGTGAGACTCGAACCCCTGCACCCCAAAACAAAAAAGTCATTCATCAAACATCAGGCATCTGCCACGTCCCAGGCCAGTCTAGACCCAGCCTTTGCCTTGGGAACCACCACCCCGAGTCACCCCCAGATGCAGCATCCCAGAACCCTGTGGCCTCCCAGCAAGTGGCACAGGGAGACTGGCCTCTTGAGTACCACGTGAAGCCATCATTACATATTTTGTTTTCCTTTGTTTCCTACAATACTAGATGCAAAAATTCTCTACCGTGAGTAAATATTTGGAGACTCCATTTCCAATGATGGTGATGGCGTACAAATGTGGAAATCCTATTAGGAATGCGTTACAGGATGCTTTGCGTGTTATTCGCTGATTCAACAAGATTGTGTTAATTGCCAACCGAACAAATAGCTCTCTTACAACCAATAAATAGGAGAGAGCAGCATTTCTCAGAAGTCATTTAGGTAAACACTATATCGAAAATTGACATTACTTTAGGTAATTAACAGAACCATCAGTTGATTGCCATTAAAAAAAAATAGAAGCCCTATGTCAAGCATTCTGGACCAAGAAGAAAGTACGTAGACCCTGTAGTCTGGAGACATGTGTCCTGGTCTTCGTTCTAGCTTGGGGTAACCTCAATGAGTGCCAGGTCTCATGTCTCCAGAAATGGGATAAAATTATCTTTTCCAGCCCACTTTAGAGGATTGTTGGATGGTTGAGTGTAAACAGGTAAGGAAACATACAACGTGCACATGTTCTCTCTCCCCCCCCCTCTCCCCTCTCTCTCTCTCTCTCTCTCTCTCTCTCTCGTACTCTCTCGCCCTCTCTCCCCACCCCTCGCCTCTGCCTTCCCCCCGCCACCCACATACATATACTTTTTGATTACTGTCACTAGATAAGGTTGATCTCCTGAGGAAATGTAAAACCAAATTCACAGACTACTTTCCAGTGATTCATTACCAAATCTGTGTGAACAAAAACACTGTCCATGGTGTGGTGGCTTTGGAATTCTCCAGAGCTGCATCTGGACCCTAGCCTCATGTGTCAGAAGGGATAGAACTCTCGGTAGACCCGAGGAAAGGACACCTCCCCAAGACGCTGGGAGGGTCCAGGAAACAGATAAGGGAGGTCAAGGTGCTCAGACACTGGAGAATCACTGTGACCAGAGGCTGACAGGACAGGCAGAGCAAGAGCATTCCCGAGTCCAGGAGGTCAGGAGCCAGGTCAGGGGCCACTTGGCCTGAGGGGTGGGGAGACATGCCCAGCCTCACCCTCCTCCCACCTCTCCCCTCCTGCTGGGGCCTCCACTTGGCCAAGCCTAACAGGAACCCAGGAGTTGGAGTCTGCAGGGTCCACTTTGCCAGGCATAAGAGAAGCAGGGTATGGATCAGGGCTGGGAGACGACGAATGACCATGGACCTGTGGTTACTTACCCACATTTAAAATAGAACTAAATAGGCCAAGCGCGGTGGCTCATGCCTGTAATCCCAGCACTTTGGGAGGCAGAGGAGGGAGGATCGTTTGAGCTCAGGAGTTCAAGACCAGCCTGGACAACATTGTGAGACCTCGTCTCTACAAAAAATCAGAAAGATTAACCAGGCATGGTGGCACGTGCCTGTATTCTCAGCTACTCTGGAGACTGAGGAGGGAGGATCGCTTGCCCAGGATGTTGAGGCCACAGTGAGTCATGATCGTACCACTGCACTCCAGGCTGGATGACAGAGTGAGACCTCAACTCAAAAATAAATGAATACATACATACATACATACATACATAAAAAATAAATGAAATGGTGGCTTCTGGCTTCTGGGTGGGTTTAACCAGTGGGAGACACCCACAAAAGGCCGGGACAGGAAGTAGAGAAGCCAGGCCATTTCTCATCCTCTGCTTCCTCTGGGATCTCTGGCCACAGTGATGTCTCTCCTGCAGTTCCACTTCCTTGCTGGATGGTCCCAGCTCCTCCCGGGAAGCCTTCCCTGTGCCACTGGCCATTGCTGCCTATGGACTGTGGCAGTCTCACCTCCTCTTGTCCCTACAGCCCCAGAGGTGGTTTTTCACTGACTCTGATTGGCTCATGGACCCGTTGGGCTTCCTGTCACCTAAGCAGCCAGCTCCCTCTGTTAAATTCACTGTGTTTGACACACCTGGCATGTTTCCGTGTTCCTGGCTGGAACATTTAAAACATAGTGTCATAGTGTCCTGTTTTGCCCCAAACAGGCAGACTGTAGGCCCCCCAAAAGCTTGGTGTCCCTGACTGATTATCTAGGTTATATGTCTACAGCATTTTGCATAATAAAACCACCATGTTAAACCAGGATTTGAGCAGAAGCCAAGGAGGCTTTCAGAAAGTGGTTGGCCAAGTGATTGGGTTGTTATGAAGCCCAACGTCCTCTCAGAATGTTAGGATTCTCCTTACCAGTGTTCCTGAAATTTTTTTTTAAATGACTAGTTCTTTAGCTGTAATGCTGACGATGAGGTCTCACATTATTGATATAGTTTCTTCTGATGACAAGTTGAACAAATGCTGTATTTAGAGTAGATGTTGAAACCAACTTGACTCCAGATGATTCGTGGAGAGAGGTTAAGGTCTTGGTCAAAAAGGTTGGTCAGCCTCCTCAGCTGAATGAAGCGTTACATCTAGGTCTCGTTCATTTGCAAAACGTTAAGACATTTGCCCGAGCAGGAATGATTCTGGGTTTGTATACTGTGTGAAGATAGTCTTTGGAAACTTAGGTATCTAAGTTTTTTGAGGTTTTTTTTTTGAGTCGGAGTCTCACTCTGTCGCCCAGGCAGGAGGACAGTGGCACACTCACAGCCACCCCAGTGTTGACCTGCTGGGCTCTGGTGATCCTTCTGCCTCAGCCTTCCAAGTAGCCAGAACTACAGGCACGTGCTACCATGCCCAGCTAATTTTTGACTTATTGTAGAGATGAGGTCTCGCCAAGTTGCCCAGGCTGGTCTCGAACCCATGGGCTCAGGCAATCCACCCACCTCGGCCTCCCAAAGTGCTGGGACTACAGGCTGAGCCACTGAGCCCAGCCAGGTATCTAAATATTTAAAAACTTGTTTTGCAAATACAAGAAAGTGGTATATGTTTGCTTTTTTTTTTTTTTTTTTAGAGATGATCTTGACAGAAAACTTCAGGCTCTTGCTGTTTCGAAACTACTGAGAAACAGCTCTGATCGGGTGATATTTCTGGGATATATCACTTCAGAACCTGGTTCCCGAGATTATCTACAGCTCACTGAACATGGCAATGTGAAGGTAAGATCATCTTCATAGAATTTCTGATTTATTAAGCAAAATGCTTCTTTTTCTTTCATGTTTTAAAAAAGACCCAACTAGCCGGGCACAGTAGCTCACACCTGTAATCCTAGCACTTTGGGAGGCTGAGGCAAGAGGATTGCTTGAGCCCAGGAGTTTGAGACCAGCCTGAGAAACATAGTGAGACCTCATCTAAAAAAAAAGTAAAAACAAAAACAAAAACAGACCCAACATAACCCCAACAATCTAATATAGCATCAAAAATTCCCAGAAAACTACTGGCTGAAAACAATAGCAGTTATTTGTTTGCTCACAGATCTGCAACTTTGGAGAGGGCTCAATGAGCACAGCTCACCTCTGCTCCATGCAGAGTCAGTAAAGGGCTCAACTGAGGACTGGAGGGGCTACTTATAGATGGCTCACTGGCAGCGAGCTGGCACTCTGGGTTTGGGATGCTGGTTCCTCTCTGTGGGTAGTTGGGCTTCCTCCCTTGATGGCGGTGGGCTTCCCATGGTGGGAAAAGCCTGTATTGCTCTGTATGACTTAGCCTCATAAGTCACAGGATGTCACTTCTGCTGTCGTAACATGTCTGATCCCATTCAGCTGGAAGAAGCATAAGCCCCACCTCATGAAGGGAGGAGTGTCAGAGTCACATTGTAAGAGTTGTACATGGAAGGGAAAGTGAGAGCTGGTGTGGCTATGTTTAGAGAATGCAGTCGACCACATCATGAAAGTCAGTGGTGAAGCTGGGAGTAAGAGACAAAATGAAATGTTACAGAGAGAGGATGATGGATCAGCCAGACAGGCCATGCTGGTGACATTGAATTGGTCATCGCCTTTTCTGATCTGTGAGTTTCCTTAGATGCAGTCACCCTCAAGAACTGAAACTTAGATCCTCAGGAAGCTAGTGTACATGCCAGGATGCTGAATGAATTAATTTGTAATAGAAATAGGATTGCTGCATTGTACCCGAATCCTGAATCCGAGAGACCACCAAAGAGCCAGCTCCAATGCAAATCACACAAGGGTCTTTATTCAGACTCGAGTCTGGGCTCACGTTCATAACCGGTGCAGCGGTACAGGAACGAGAGCCCCAACCCAGCGCAGCAAGCAGCTTATATACACAGTTACAAGGGAGAGGAAAGAACTTTAAACTTGTTCACACATGATTGGGTAATTTTTTCTGATGGGTACGGGGGCGTTTGGGATTGGTTGGTTTGTATGGTCGTGGGTCGCGGCTGACCGCAGTTGACCATCAAAGGTCAGGCGGGCTGGGTGGAATCGGTTGGGACATCTGGAATGTGAGATTACTAGGGGAGTGGGGCAGGAAATGGGGCCAGAGGGTCTGCACAATGACTCCGTGGTTTTCTTTTGGTATGTGAACTTGTTTACCAAAAGTATACTACTGGGCTTGGGCGGGAAAGCAAGCATACATCTGAGTTTTAAAAACAAGTTTCAATATACATTCAGAATAAGCTTCAACCTACACTTAAAACAAGTTTTACCACACAATTATGAACTAGATAGCCTTTGAGCTCCTCATTTCCCCCTCTCAGAGGAACCTGAAAAAGGGACCCAATCATGGGTCTATACAAGTGTTTTGAGTGTGGGCGCCTACCGGCTGGTACTGCTATCTGAGCACCATAAGTTGTACGGTGCTGATCCGGTCCTTGACAAAGGCTACAAGTTTGCTAACAATGCAAGACCCAAAGGTGAGAAGGAGTAGCAAAATGATTAGAGGGCCAGCTAAGGTGGATACTAGAGTAGTTAGCCAGGGGGAGTGGTTAAACCAGGTTTCGAACCAACTTTGTTGTTGTTCTCATTCTTTTTTCCGTTTAGCCAATCCTTCCCTTACTTTGGCCATGGACTCCTTGACAACGCCTGAGTGGTCTGTGTAGAAACAACATTCCTCCCCCAGGGCGGCACATGTTTCACCCTGCTGTAGGAATAATAAGTCTAGCCCTCTACGGTTCTGTAGGACTACCTCGGATAGGGAGGTTAGGGATTCCTGGAGATGGGAGATGGAGGCTTCAATTCTTTCAATGTCTAGGTCTATGGCCACCCTTAGGCTATTATATTGGTGGCTCTATTATATTGTGGCTAGGGAGGCAATACCTGTCCCTGCTCCTGTTAGTCTGAGCCCAAAGAGGACCGCCAGGGAAATGGCAGTGATCGGTTCTCTTTTATTTCTCCGGTGGGCTTCTGTGCTGAACCACCGGAGTATGTCTTCATCAGAGTGGTAGAGAACTTTTGGAAGTAATTGGACTAGCACGCAGAATCCTTGTTGGGTCTGATTTAGGACCTGCCCGTGGAAGCAAGGGGTTAAGCCTGTAGAACAGGTCCACCAGCTACTTTCAGGGGGCAGGTGGTAATCTAGGCTAGATACAGGTAGCATAATGTTGCATAGGGACTGAAACTCTGGTGCGGGGCGGCCTATGCATAATCCTTGGCCTGTTACCGACTGGAGAGCGAGTCCCTGGGTTGCTGGCTGCCATCTACAAGAAGTGGAATCATGCTTGGTTGTATAGTTTCCCATTACTGCAATTCCTTTATAATAGGGGGGCTGGATGTTATAACATAACCAGCATGACTGAGTGAATTCTGGTTTGGTTGCGTTAAGAAACAGGTAGGCTTGATTTAGCAAGTGCCAGAGAGGATGTTGGTACAGTACCGGTGGGGGTGGGGTGGAGTCAGAGATAAGTATATTGGCCCCTATGGAGTTGGGGACAACTGTAGTGGCTTCAGAATCTGTATAAGCGGTAGCTAAGAGGGTAGATGTGGTGGTCTGGGGCCTGAGGTTTGGTATAACAACTGGTCTGTGTTTAGGTGCTAGAGCTGGATTTGGTCCCATGCTGAGTGTTTTTTGACTGGGGGTTCGAGAGGTTACTCTAATCATAAAGGAACTTCCGGGATCCGTATACCCTGTGCGCTGCAAGTTGTACAATCTGAGTCCCCACGTTTTTCCTATTTCCCAGCCTTGAGCTTTTCTGCCCTTTTCGGTAAAGCTTATAGTTATGGGGTTGCAGCGCTGCCCCTGGGTAGGATTACATCTTTGATGGATGTTGGGGGTACCTCCCCTCTGTACCTTTATCAAATCATTGGACTTAGCAGGGCTCCAATTTATGAACCCCGAAGAGATGCAGGACCAGCTGGGACAATAGTACTCAGTGACATCTCTACAGTTCTTATCTTTGTCATGACCCAGGCACACATAAAAGTACCAGTACCTTCCGTCAGTGCCTCCATGGGTTAATTTCCATTGTATGGCGGCAGTATGGTAGAACTGTGTTAAGTCCCTGGTCATGGTTGGGAACCATGTGTTGCGGGGGAGCCTGCCAGATGATGTCGTTAGTGGAGAGGTCTATAACCTGCCATGTTAGATTTTGGGGCTGGTGTGGGTTCAGGTTGGCTATGACACTACATAGAAAACACAATATATATAATATTAGCGTTATGGGGGTAAGTGAGAGCGGCGCAATCTTAGCTTTAGGGGATTGTCCTGTCCGGCATGCTTTTCCAGTCTGGTACGTAGTCTTCCAACACAGCGAAGGGGTCTGCTGGCCGGACGTGGGTGTAGTAGACCCACGGGATGATTCCATCCACTTTGAGCGTGGTGGGTGTGGTCAGGATTACGACATAGGGTCCTTTTCAACGTGGCTGGAGCATCTGGTGTTGATGTCTACGGTTGTACACCCAGTCACCCGGGCGGTAGCGGTGTGGTTCCGGGGGTGGCCCGGTTTCGTAGAGGGCCTTTAATGCAGGCCACACCCGCTCATGTGCTTTTTGCAGTGCTTGCAAGGAAAAAAGGAGTTGTTGGTCATCAAATTCAACAAGTACTTCAGGTTTTAAATTTGGAACAATAGGTGGGGGAATGCCAAACATGATTTCAAAGGGCATGAGGCCCATTTTATAGGGAGAATTGTGCACCCTATATAGGGCAAAGGGGAGGAGAGCCACACAGTCCCCGCCAGTCTCCAGGGCTAATTTAGTTAAGGTCTCTTTTAACGTTTTATTCATGCGTTCTACCTGTCCTGAACTTTGGGGCCTGTATGCACACTGTAACTTCCAATCTGCCCCAAGAACCTGAGCTATTCCCTGTGTTACCTTAGAAACAAAACCTGGTCCATTGTCTGACCCTATTCAGACGGGGAAACCATACCTTGGCATAATGTCCTCCAGGAGTTTCTTTACCACTATTGGTGCTGTTTCATGTTTTATAGGAAATGCTTCAGTCCAGCCTGAAAAAGTGTCTATAAACACCAGTAAATACTTGTAACCATATTTTCCTGGTTTTATCTCAGTGAAGTCTACCTCCCAGTACGCTCCTGGCCTGTTACCTCGGAGTCTGGTTCCCGGGTTGGATTTGTGTGAAGAGGCATTTGTTACTTGACAAGCGTAGCACTTGGCCACGATCTGTTCAATTTTAGATTGCGAGTCTTTGATGATTATTTTAGCATGCCGTATCAAGTCTCCCAATTTTTTTGTTCCCATATGAGTACTTCTGTGTATTTTTATGAGGAGCTGTTGTCCTAATTTTTCTGGTAAGATTACACTGCAGTTCGCTGCCCTCTACCAGCCGTGCAAGTATTGTACCATAGGCTGGCGTTTGATCCAATTTAAGTCTTCTTCTGTGTATTTGGGGTCATCTGGCAACTCTGGTGCCCCTGAATCTGGTGGTGTAGTTACTAGGACATGATTTACAGACATGGCTGCCTCCTTTGCTTTTAGGTCAGCCAAGCGGTTTCCCCTGGCTACCGGCGTGTCCACTGTCTGGTGTCCTGGACAATGGATGATGGCTAATGCCTTAGGTAGCCAGAGGGCTTGTAGCAGCTCGAGGATTTCAGCTTTGTTTTTGATAGTTTTTCCTTCTGCCGTTAGGAGCCCCCTTTCTCTGTAAATGGCTCCATGTACATGAGCCGTGGCAAACGCATACCTGCTGTCCGTATAAATGTTTACCTGTTTGCCAGCTCCCATAGTCAGTGCTTTGGTTAGCGCCGCGATTAACTCAGCCTGTTGGGCAGAGGTTCCGGCCACTAATGGTTCTACCCAGACAGTTTCAGTCTCCGTGGTTATGGCTGCCCCGCATACTTTGTTCCATTCCGGATGAAGCTACTGCCACCTGTGTACCAGGTGTTATCCGCTTCAGGCAAGGGCTGATCCTGGAGGTCGTCTCTCACCCCAGGTACCTGGGCCAGGATTTCCTGACAGTCATGGAGGGGGGGCCTCCCATTCCGGGTTGGGGAGCAGCGTGGCTGGATTCAAGGAGGTGGGGGTCTGGAACAGAATTCTAGCAGGATCTAGGAGCAAGCCCTGGTAGTGAGTCAAGCGGGCATTACTTATCCATCGATCTGGTGGCTGTCTGAGCACCCCCTCTACGGCATGGGGTGTACTGACACACAGTTCTTGACCCATGGCTATTTTGTCAGCATCCTTGACCATAGTGGCGACTGCCGCAATGATTTTCAAACACGGGGGCCATCCAGCTGCTACAGGATCTAATGTCTTTGAGAGGTATGCTATGGGCTTTCTCCAGGGGCCTAGCTGTTGTAGCAGGACCCCCTTTGCGACCCCTTTCAGTTCATCCACATATAGATGAAACGGTTTGTGAAATCAGGTAACCCAAGGGCCGGGGCCAAGAGTAACGCTTGTTTGAGGTTATTAAAAGATTGGTTCATGGCCTCCATCCAAACAAAGTCTTACTTTTTTTTAGTGGCTTCATATAGCAGTCTAGCCAACTCAGGGAACCCAAGAATCCACGAGTGGCAGAACCCCGCTGAACCCAGGAATTCGCATACCTGGCGGACATTTTGTGGAGGTGGAATTCTTAGAACAGTTTCCTTTCTAGTGTCCGTTAGCCATCTCTGCCCATCTTTTATTTTGTATCCCAGATAGCTCACCTCTGTTCTGCAGATTTGTGCCTTTTTTGCCGAGACATGGTACCCCAGGGTGCCCGGAGTTTGTAACAAGTCCTGAAGGCTTTTCTCTCCTAACCTCTCTACCCTCTACAACTTTCTTTTAATATCTGGGGCAGCTTGATTGACAAAAGCTATTATAATGGCTGCCCTAGTCTCCGGTGCTTCTGGATTCATAGAAGTGTACCGCCTGAAGGCCTCCATAATTCTCTCCAGAAAAGCGGCCGGACTCTCATCCTTATCTTGTCTAACATCATATACTCTGGCCAAATTAGTGGGCTTGCATGCTGCAGCCCTGAGACCCGCCATTAGAATCTGGCGATAGACCCGGAGCCTCTCCTTACCTTCTGCCGTATTAAAGTCCCACGCAGGGCGGGACAGGGGAAAGGCTGCATTGATGAAATCCGGATTCTGGGTCAGTTGTCTATCCTCCCCCAGAACCAATTTCTGGGCTTCCGTCTGAATGCGTTCTCTTTCCTCCATGGTGAAGAGAACCTTTAAAAGCATTTGGCAATCATCCCAGGTGGGCTGGTGGGTAAAGAGAATGCTTTCTAACAAGTCAGTTAAATCTTTGGGATTATCAGAAACTTTGGCTGTTTGGTTTTCCAGTTGTGCAAATCAGAGGTGGAGAACGGCCAATAGTGCAGGGGCTGTTCTCCAGTTTCATCCGGAGGCCCCACTGCATGGAGGGGGAGTACAGTGAAGTCAGCGGGTCCCATATTTGGGCCTGGGGCTGCCCGATTGGTGCATCCCCGTGTTCTCGCCACCAGTCTGCACGGGGGTTTCTCCGCCTGTGGAACAGGGGCCTGGCCCCCAACGGCACTCTCTCTAGGCACCAGGGGAGCCGAAGGGATATCATGATAGGGAGGAAGGAAAAGTAAATCCTCAGGCTCTGTGTCCTGCAGGACCGGGTAAAGAGGGGTTTCAGTCGACCCTTGGGTTTCCGTAGGCCTGCTGGGCTTTGTCTCCTGCGAGGCCAGGACTCTGAGCATCGGCCCTGTTTGAGGTGGAATAAAAGATTTGGCCCATGGGGGGTTTATTGATTACATCCTGCCATACGAGGATGTAAGGCACCTGATCCGGGTGGCTGTGACATCCATCCTGGAAGATAACATGCTTAACCTGCAAAACAAGACTTAGTGAGAAAGTGCCCTCTGGCGGCCATGCTACATTGAAGGACGGCCATTCAGATGTGCAGAGGGTTTGAAACTTTTTCCTGTGGATGGTTAACACTCAGATTATGAGCCCTTTCTTTTATGTCTGAAAAGTGGTCAGTCATCAGGGTTAGAGGGGTGGTCAGCGTCTGTCCCATGTTTTCCATCCACAATAGCACAACCACAAACACAACAGACAAAATGAAACTACCAACATAAAAGTGTGGTTTTCTGCAGCCGTGAAGACAAAAGTAAAACTGAGCTGAGAGTAAGTCCGTGCCCCTTGGCAACTGACTTTCCTCACAGATGAGGACTTCATCCTCCAGATGGGGCCACGGGACGTCTCCCACGACCTCTGGTTGACGGCCGCCAGTGCGTCCGCTTAAGCCAATGCTGACCCAGATACAGAGTGGAATTCCTACGGATAATACAGATGCACGCTGATAGAGGAACGAGTGCACTCACCTGTCGGCACTGGGACCCTCCGGGCTGGGGGTGTCTCGGGGGGGTCTCTGGGATCCCGGACGCACCCCCAAATGTTGTACCTGAATCCTGAATCTGAGAGACCACCAAAGAGCCAGCTCCGATGCAAATCACACGAGGGTCTTTATTCAGCTCGAGTCTGGGCTCACGTCCATAACCGGCGCAGCGGTACAGGAACGAGAGCCCCGACCCAGGGCAGCAAGCAGCTTATATACACAGTTACAAGGGAGGGGAAATAACTGGAAACTTGTTCGCACATGATTGGGTAATTTCTCCTATTGGGTACGGGGGTGTTTGGGATTGGTTGGTTTGATCATGGGTCGCGGCTGACCATGGCTGACCATCAACGGTCAAGCGGGCTGGGTGGAACTGCTTGGGACATCTGGAATGTGAGATTACTAGGGGAGTGGGGCAGGAAATGGGGCCAGAGGGTCTGCACCGTGACTTCGCGGTTTTCTTTTGGTATGTGAACTTGTTTACCAAAAGTATACCACTGGGCTTGGGCGGGAAAGCAAGCATACATCTGAGTTTTAAAAACAAGTTTCAATATACATTCAAAATAAGCTTCAACCTACACTTAAAACAAGTTTTATCACACAATTATGAACTAGATGGCCTTTGAGCTCCTCAGTGCCTATGGTTTCCCCCTCCCCTGACTCTCCTTCAGTGGTGGGATGTGGTCTGTGCCCAGCCTCTGACTTGGTCAGCAACCATCAGTGCCAGCAGGCAGGCCTGGTAACCTGGTTCTGACAGCAGGTCATTCCTGCTGGCCTCAGGATACAGTGAGGTAGTTGCATCCTTTCAAGGTCATTGAATGCACTTTTTTTTTTTTTTTTACTTTTAATTTTAAAGATGTGGAGTCCAATTCAGGGTTAGGTATACAAGTGAACATTATGCAGGTACCCTTGTTGAATGCACATTTTCAAGTCATCCTCTCTCCTGCATGTTTTCCAAGCTAGTGATAACCAGCTTTGTTACAGTGGGCTCAGCAGTGAGTTGGGTGTGGCACGAGCCCCTGTGTTTTGCCATCCTGCATCTATGCAGCCTTCTGCTGGAAGCAGCAGGGCACCTGTTACCCTCTGGGGAAGTACCCCTCCCCCACACCTAGCCCCTGAAGTTGGGGTTGAATTCAACTCAGCCACAGATGGGCACGTGACTCCCAAGCTTCACACTTCTAACTGGGGAGGGAAAAAAGCCCCAGGCAGAGCAGGGAAGTGAAATGAGATGTTGAAGGGTGGCTGGGCTGGAAGGTTCCCCCAGGGCCTAACAAACAGAAAAGATGAGGAAGTCTTGAGCCGCTGGGACCTGACAATGAATGGTTTTTGCATAAGCCACTTTGGGTTGGACTTTCTTTCCCTTGTAGCTTACTGAAAGAGTTATTATTATTATATAAATTGCAGTTCAGAAAGGATCCCTGTCCACAACTCTGTGAACAGAGTGAGGGCTGACACGGGCCACAGCAACCCCTGATGTGACTGACATTCCAGGGCTCCAGGAGCAGGAAACTGGGCTGGGAGAGCTGGAGTTGCATGGGAAACGAGAAAACTTGCTCGACTGTTTGCTAGGGAAAACAGTTGCTGATACTTGTTGTGTATTCTCTTTATCTCACTATGTGGCACAGTGTCATAGCACTACGAAACTGGGAAAGAACGCCCTCTGGAATGAATTCTGGAGAATCATGGAAAATGTGTCAGGAGCTTGGCCTGCCTCAGAGGAGGGTTGGAAGGGTGGGACACAGGGGTCAACTCCCCAGATAACCTGAGGCTCCTCCTGGATCACAGCTGTCCTGGGCACGGCCTGTGTTACCCTGCTGTCCTGGCTTAGCTCTCTCTGTGACCCCCACCCCCTCCTATCTTTTATACTATTTGCTGAAATCCTGCCCATACTCCAAGGCCCTTCTTGAATGCTACTTCCTCCTGTCATCCTTGCTTGCTTGTCCCTGGCACATGAGCTCACTCATTTGCCACCGGAGATTTGTGGTGGTCGAGGGAGCACTGCCTGGTGAGCAGAGCACAGGCTTCCCTTGAGGCTGAAGCCTGGCTTTGCTGCCTTCCATTATATGACTGTGGCATGTCATTTGGCCTATTTTTTTTTTTGAGTTGGAGTCTCACTCTTTGTTGCCCAGGCTGGAGAGCAGTGGCACGCTCATAGGCACCACGGCCTCGACCTCTTGGGCTTAGGCGATCCTTCCGCCTCAGTCTTCTAAGCAGCTGGAACTACAGATGCACGCCACCATGCCTGGCTGGTTTTTGTGATTTATTGTAGAGACGAGGTCTTACCAAGTTGTCCAGGCTGGTCTTGAACCACCGGGCCCAAGCAATCTTCTCACCTTGGCCTCCCAAAGTGCTGGGATTATAGACTGAGCCACTGCACCCGGCCTGGCCTCTTTAAAAAAAAAAAAATTTATTATAGAGATATGGGGTACAAGTGAAGGTTAACGGAACAAGTAGGCTGCATGCAAGTGAAGTTTGAGCCTCCAACTGGAGTATTTAGGACTGGGTACCCTTTGTGTTGTTACACCCCCCTCCGCCCCACCCCTGTCAGTGACCAGTGACTACCTGAAGGGCACAGAGAACAGTCAGAAGGGCGTCCCCAAGATGGCGCTGCCACCCAAGACAACAAAGGCCCTAAGCTCCAGCTTCTCCCCATACAGTTTCCCGCACGCGCGAAGTTTAAACCTGTGCGTGAGTAACTTCTCCCTATAGGAATACTACCTCATAGTCTCCTCCAATAAAGCCCAAACACGGCACTGGCCACCCCATGCCAAGCCCATAAATACAGCCCTCTCCCTGCATAGCTCTCTCTCTCGCGCGCGCTCTCTCTCTCTCTCTCTCTCTCTCTCGCTCTCTCTCTCTCCCTCCCCATCTCTCTCTCTCTCTCCCTCCCTATCCCCTGCGGTTACAGACCCCTCTCCTTTCCCCTGTAGCCACTGCTTTAATAAATCTCTTGGTCTTTAATGGGTGTGGAGTTGTCACTGGCGCCTAAGTTCTTTCACTGCCACTCCCTTCCTTGTGCTAATGTGAGTAGTGTTCAGGGCCTACTTATTAGTGAGACCATGCAGTATTCAGTTTTTTATTTCTGTGATAGATCATTAAGTATGATGGTCTCCAACTCCATCCAGTTTGCTGCGAAGTTCATGATTCTGTTCTCCTTTATGGCTGTGAAGTATTCCACTGCGTACCACATTTTCTTTATCCAGTACTTGGCCTCTTTGAATTTGATTGTCCTCATCTGTAAAATGGGAATGACACTCTCTACCTTGGCATTGGAGGGTTGGGAGAGAGGCAGGGGCCAGGCAGAGTGGCCCACATCAACTGCTCAGACTCCTCTGTCTAGCATGGAAGGTTCCCTTGGGCTCCTCCTCTGCCCCAGGTGTTCCACAGGACCAGGAGGACAGAGTGGAGGCAGGCCTGGGTGAGAAGAGTGTGCCTGTGCACTGAGATATGCACCTCCTGCGGTCAGTCATTGCCATCTGCCCCTCTTCCTCCCACCCACCCCCAATCGAGAGTGTACATTTTGGGAGGGGAAGGATGGCCCTAACTCACCCTGTGAGCTGAACAGGTGAATACCCAACCTGGGAGGTGGCTGCAGGTGACCCTGTAATTGAATTGAGATGGTGGAGTAGGTCTTATTTTTCTTTTTTTGAGTTGGAGTCTCACTCTGTCGCCCAGAAAGGAGCGTAGTGGCCGCTCTCGGCCACTGCAGCCTCCACCTGCTGGGCTCCGGCAATCCTTCCGCCTCAGCCTTCCAAGTAGCTGGAACTACGGGCACGCACTACCACGCTTGGCAAAGTTTTTGATTTATTGTAGAGATGAGTTCTTGCCAAGTTGCCCAGGCGGGTCTCGAACCCACGGGCTCAGACAATTCACTCACCTCAGCCTTCCAAAGAGTGGGATTACAAGCTGAGCCACCGAGCCTGACTAATAAATTGTTTTGAATTAAGCTGAGATTCAGACAAATGGAGAGGAGGAGAAAAAGAATGTTTTGTGGGGTTTCCCCCAGGCAAAGCCCACAGTCTCAACCTACCACCTCTTAGCCGGGCCTGTCATTCATTCAGCTTTACAGGAAGGTCTTTTTTTTTTTTTTTTTTTTTTGAGTTGGAGTCTCACTCTGTCGCCCAGACTGGAGTGCAGTGGCTGCACCCGGCCAACGCAGCCTCGACCTGCTGGGCTCCGGCGATCCTTCCACTTCAGCCTTCCAAGTAGAGGAAGGTTTTTATAGGATCCCTACTCTGGAGGAAGCACCTGGGGCACCGAGTGAGTTAGACACAGAATATGCTCTCAGGGGGCAGAAACAGTGAGCACCCAATAGACATCCAGACAGGGACTCAATTACAGGGACGAGCTGGAACCCAGAGGCCACCCCATAGCTAACACCCTGGGAGGGCTGTTTCTGGTCCTCCATTGCCGCATCTGATTCTTCCTTTTCTCACCAGAGTGGACACCCAAGCTACAAACCAACTGGATTGATCTTCCTTCTCCTAAACTCTCAGCAATGTGCCAGGATAAAGGGTGGGAACTGGGAAGGAAAGAGACATGAAGGTTTCTGTGATTCAAAAGCTGCAAACTTCCGTCTGATCCCAGCCGAAGGGGTCAGCGGGCCAGACCCAGAGAGAAGGGAGGGTAAGGGTTCCCCACATGCTACCCTCATCAGATAATAGCCCAGTGTTCCCATCAGAGTGCCAGAGAATGAGGGGCTTTTGAGAACCCAGAGCTGAGAGAAATCTCCTGGTTGAATTTACACTGGGAGGGACAAACTTCTCAGAGGCTCACAGGACCCTTACCCAGGACCACCTCACAAGAATTCCCCAAGCTTAGCTTCCTCTGCTTTTTACTTAGTTCAAGGCATCAACATTCATTGTGTTTCAGTCAGATGAACTGAAGAGTAAGTACCATTCCAAGTTAAACTAATGAATAACCCTGAGGCAAATGACGACAGAGGCTGAACATTTTGATCAAATCTTGTGAGTTTCCAAAGATCTCTTTATCCCAAGGATATGCGTTTGGCCAGTAAAATACTGAATAAAATCCATCATGTTTCCAGAGCCAAGTCTAATTCTGCTGGGGTGGGGTGGGAAGGACAGAATCGACCATATAAGGATATTTTGAATAGTGACCGTTCTGGAAATGTGTTCTGAAATCCTTAGATGAGAAGGGACAAAGGGACAAACTGACCACAGCTGGTCACTGGGGCATGTGCTCCATTCTGACCCAGTCCCTAATTTGGGAAGCGAGAAGGTTCAAAGCCCTAGGGAGACAGTGAGTCCTGGGAGGAAGAGCACTCAGCCAGCTGGAGGCAGAAGCAGCGGTTCTGTTGGAAGGGGCCTTGGAGGAGGGAAGCGGGGTGGGTAAGAGGAAAGGAAGTAGCCACCTTCCAAGGTCTGTCCTAGCCCCTCCCTAGGGAGTGCTGTGCCCCCTACCTGCCAGGTCCTGTAGCTATGGACGTCCTCCCTGCAGAGCTCTGGCCTCTGTGAGAGTACAGCCACACTGTGCCCTGCTGTGACCCCGTCAGATCTTCCTGCTAGATGCTGACACACAGCGGCGCATGCTCCTGAATGAATAAACACGTCAACTCTCTATTGTCAAGATGCGAAAACCCCCTACGAAAACCCCCTGCTCTGAAGGAGATCAGCACCAGGCATTGGGCTGAGGGTTCCACAGGCAACCCCTCAGCCAAGCCTCCTGTTTATTTTCTTTCTGCCGACAACATTCCAGACCATTAAAAATGTCTTTGAAATGTGATCTTTTGCTGGGCTCGGTGGCTCAGCCTGTAATCTTGCACCTTTGGGAGGCTGAGATGAGTGGATTGCTTGAGCCCACGGGTTCGAGACCCGCCTGGGCAGCAGGACCTCATCTCTACAATAAATCAAAAAATCAGCCGGGCGTGGTAGCGCATGCCTGCAATTCTGGCTACTCGGAAGGCTGAGGCGGAAGGATCGCCGGAGCCCAGCAGGTCGAGGCTGCGGTGGCCGGGAACGGCCACTGCACTCCAGTCTGGGCGAAGGAGTGAGACTTCAACTCAAAAAAAAAAAAAAAAAAAGAAATGTGATCTTTTAATTACAGGAGGAATACTAACCCTGGGAAGGGGCCTTTCCCCCAGATGCTCTGGAAACTCCTTCCTAGAAGAAATACAGCCCCAACAGAAGCCGAGGAAGGGGCACTCAGGGTCCCTATAGGAAAGAGCCCCTATGGGCCCTTGGGGCAGAGACCCTTCTCCTTCCTGCTGGGCCTGACTTGGGACATGCTCACCGCATCTCCAGTACCCAGTTCTCCCCAGAAGGTCCCTTGGCCATAACCCAAAGCTTAGGAACTAAGGGTCTGCAGACACATTCTCCATCCCTCTATCAAAGTATCCCCTTTCCTTGCATTCAGCAAAATGGCATTGTCTTCCTGGACCTCCAGGGCCAGCTCCAGGGTCAGCAATGGCTTTCCCAGGTGGCTCAGGCTGGCTGCACACAGCCCCTCGCAGAGAAGGGGGCTTCCTGGAAACACCCAGGGCAGCTAGGCAGAGGTGAGCTGTGACCCTGGCTAATCAAAGAACTCCCTATGGCCTTGGATGGCCAGCCTGCTAAACCCTTGAGAACTCCACCTTCTGCCATTTTTCTACTGAACTGAGTGCTCACCCTGCCCTGGAAGCATGGGAGTTTATTTAATACCCAAGAATGCTAACTGAGATCATAGTGACTCTGAAGTTCACCCTGGCGGTGCTGCAGTCTGAAAAGGTGTTTCATGACACAACTGCTGGGGCGCCAGCCTGCAGGGGGCTTCTCCCAGGGAACATACCACACCATAATCTACCTTGGGCAGGCGAGTCCCTGGGAAACTTAGTTAATGGTGTCTAATAACTTTAAGAGCCACGAGAAGCTCAGGTGGACCCATGTGGACAGATATTGTTCAGACATTTTCTCAAATAAGTGTGCAGAACCACTCCTAGTCTTGCTTTTCCAGTGTTAGTTACCTGCTGAACTAGGTGGGGCAGGTATAGATGCAGGACGCTGGGCACTTGGAGAGGTGTAGGAGGCACTTTGGGCTTCAATTATTTTCTCCTACTTGATAGTCCCAGACACCTTGGGAACAGTGATGTGCACCCTGCCTGGGCCCTCGAGATGCCTTCAGTGTGACTGTCTTAAGGTCATTGTATCTTCTCGTGGCTCTGTCAGGATGTTCTGTTAAACTTCAAGTATTTCTGTTCTCAATCACTGTATCCTTACTAAACCTCTGTGGTCTCTTCTCAAGCAACTTTTTGGTAAAAAACACTTTCCTGACTACCCCTTAAGTACTGTCTAGCTTTTGTGTTAGCACTGATTCGGTTGGTAATTCTTGACTCTCCGAGGCTGCCCAGCAGAGTTTCAAGACCAAGTGGGATCCACGGACAGGCAGGAAGGTTGATGGGCTCTCCACCTGCTGACCTGGTGAAGGGACAACAGGGCATCGACACTGTTCCCTGTCTCTCCTCTTCAACCATTCGTGATCCATGTTGCTTCTCACTCAATTAAACCATAGGGAGTGTCTGTGACTGTTCGTTTTTAGAGAAAGTCTAACTTGATTTTTGATCCAATTGTATTCTTGGAAACACTCTTCTGGCTGTCCCATTTTGATGCCATGCTTTCATTTGGGGGAATATTTCCAAAGTTATATGGATTTACCAGCTGCCAGGACTGGAGTGCTTTCCGTGGGGACAGAGGGTGGCTCCCCAGCTAAGGTTTAACAGGGAGGGCTCCACTTCGTTCCTAACCTTTATACCTTGGCATCCTGTAAGATAGGCTTCCTGGTCTTCTTATTGCAACATAACCCAAACCGCAGAGGTTATGAACTTCTCTGTGTTTCTTCTTTCATGAACCACCAGGCGGTACAGCAAGCCCTGCCCACTTCCTGCTCACGTGCACGGTCTGCAACGACCATTTACTTCAGGATGTGAAGTCAAAAGCAGAGCCCAAACAATAGTGAAGTCGAACGCTCCATCTAGTCCTGCTCACCTACTCAGAACTACCCTATCTTCGAAACGAACTGCCAGTGCTTATGTAACAGGTACCAGCCGACTCCACAAACTCAGGCCTTTGAAATTAAATATGGCTCAACTCTGCATTTATGTACAACAGTGTCTGTTATCTGTTGTACTTATTTCCCAAGAGAGCTGTTTCCAGGTTCCCAGGAGAGCTCTTAAGAAAAACCTTTTCTGATAGAACTAGGGGGTTGGAGTTGGATTTCTATAAAGTCAGATAGCCCTGAAGGGGGACTTTTTTTTTTTTTTAAATGGAAAGTATCCTGAAAGGACAGCTAGCAAAACTCAATCTGCTGATGGTGCGAGCACCACGGCACAGCCCTGGTTTGGCACCGAGGGAGACATCGGGGTTACATATGACAAGACTTGTTCTCAGAGTGCTTGCCGATGTGTCAACAGCCACATGAAGAAACCGCTATCACTGGTTATATGATTAGGGGTGGGGCAGACACTTCCCACCACAGAGACAACTGTTTGTGACTCTGGTGGGATTCCAGGTGCTCTTGTCTTAGTCCTTTGTACATCACACACTGTGGGCTGAGTTATACACTCTTGGTCTCTCTTCACAGCTCAGCCACTCCTCCTCGTGTCATCGGGGCAAGTCGTTGGAACGATCTTTCCATTTCTTCACCTGCAAACTGGGGATAAATGGATGCACCTCATGGGGTGTTGGAAGGATGAACAGAGCTCTTGTATGCCAAATGCTGGTACCTAGTGGAGTTTTAACAAGTGTCAGGTAATTTTGTGCATCTCTGTATCCCCAGTTCCTGGCTGGCCTGCGATGAATGGGCCAGTGGGTGCACAGGGGCAAGTGCTGGCCCAACTCCTCACATTTCCTTACTTTTCTTTCCCCTCCATTACAACCTTTCTCAATAGTCATGCCAGGATATACAACCCCAATCCCACCCCTGAACGTTTCTGTGGCTAAGAACCCAGTTTCCCAGGGGAGTCCTGCACTTAGCCAGCTCTCAGTCACCTCCCTCCCAAGAAGAGGTCACAGCATGCTGCAGGGACAGTGCCATCGGGCAGGAGACTTGGGCAGACTCTGACGTGAGAGTCCTGCAGCTCCCTGAGTAGGTTCATGTCACCATAGCAACCAGCTCACCCCCTCCAGGGTGGTGTCTTTTCTTCCTCTGTTCTTTTCCTTCTTTCTTACCCTTTTTTCTTCACCATGTGCTTGTTATAGGCATCCAACCAATCTTTATATACCATCACAAGGACACAAAGGCCTTTGAGGTGAGGAAATAGTGCCTGTCTTCAGTTTGGAGTGAGAGGCCAGCACGAATGTCACACAGACATGTGGTGATACTGGTAAGAGGGGGGACATGCAACCCAAGTCTTTGTTAGCCTACATGTGTTCCTCCCCTGGTCGTGCCAGGCCTCGCCTGCACTGGGCAGCCCTCAGAAGGTGGTGGCAGTCCCAGCAGGACGGCTCTGTCAGTGCTCCGCCTTCTCGAGAGGAGCCTCAGGATAAAGGTGGTGTCGATCCTGTCATGCCTGGGGCGATTCCCAGGGAATCAAGCGTCCTCTTTTTCTTTTTTCTTTTTTAACTCTTCCTGTTTAGAAACTTGAAACGGAAAAAAGGGACCAGATATTGTTTTATTCTCTCTGAACTCCTGCAGGTACAAAACAAACGGAAAGGGCTCCAGCCCTTTTGCTTTCAGTTTTATCTGCTCACAGCGATAACGTTCTGGAAGGGGTCATGAGCGGTTCACCCTCGACTCGTGCCAATAGCAGGACGGCAACTCAGACCTCTGCCTTGGAAGTGTAAAACCTGCCTGGAGGTGTCTGCCAACTTCCAGCTGCTTAAAAAAAAATCGTCAGTTCTTTGTGGCTTTGCTTTATCCTCTCTGTTTGTGGTTTATACATTGTTCTCTTCTTGAAAGAAAGGTAAACAGAAATATCCCCTGCTGCAGCTGGCTGGTGCAGAGCCAGCAGGGGGAGCTCGGGATGTCGTCAATGATTAATTCAGGTATTTAGAGTTTCTAATGTTTGGCATATGGATGACGGAAACAAACATTCAAAAATGACCCAGATCTTACAGGGAGTGACCTTGTCGTAAAACACCCCTGAACCTATAGCCAGACAAAGCAAGTTCATTCCAACACCGACATGAGTGGCGACGTGGCCTTCGGGAACCATAAGTTCAATAGCGGAACCTGGTCTCCACCCAGCTCCCACCCTTTCCTGATCTGAGGTGGACACTTGCTTCTGGTAACTCAGACCCACCCTCAGTGGACTCAGACCTTCAGGTGTGGTCTTAGAGGTTCTTGTGGGGAATTTGGTGAGTACTTCCTGCAAAATATCTTAAAAGGCAGGGCAGCGGAGGGGCCAGGATGTGTATGTGCAAAGAGCACGCTCAAGTAACCTAAAGGACTTCCTGTTTGACTGGCTCTTTGCATTTTACAATAACACGTGGCCAAGCACTACACATATATTTAGGGGGAGTATTTTTCAATTATGAGATATCTCCAAACATTAGGAAATATATTTTTTCCCATTTAGAGATGTCAAAGAACTCATCTAGCTATAAAGTAGTCAGTCCAGTGCCACTGGGATCAGTCCCAGGGTGATGATTTTCCAGCCGAAAGTATGTATCAAGGAACTGGGAAACAGTCTGCTCACTGGCTTTTCCAGGCACCTGGGTAGACTATAGTCACGTGAATCCTTGTTGCAAAGCCTTGTTTAAATGGTTCCTCAACTGGAAGTGGTGACACACGCCTTTAGTTCCAGCAACTTGGAAGGCTGAGGTGGAAGGATTGCCTGATCCCAGCAGGTCGAGGCTGCGGTGAC
>NW_007259390.1:78567-91692 GCF_000164805.1 Carlito syrichta
GTGATCCTTCCTTCTCAGCTTCCAAGTAGCTGGACTGCAGGCTTATGCCACCACATCTGGCTAATTTTTTTTATGTATTGTAGAGATAAGTTCTTACCAAGTTGTTCAGGCTGGTCTCGAACCCCTGGACTAAGGCAATCCTTTCACTTCTGCCTCCTAAAATGCTGGGATTATAGGTGTGAGCCACCAACTTGCTGGTATTTTTCTTGAACTTAGCCTTGGCCATAAGAAATTAGCAAAATTTTGAGCTATATTCTATATGAAGCAATTTTATACTGTACTGAAAAACTGCATAATGTAAATAACATTTAGTCTTTTAGAGCAATAATTCTTAATCTAATGGACATATATTCTAAGTCATAATTTCTGGGGGTGTCCTATGTGGTTTGATTAAGCATGTCTGATAAAATTAGAGTGATTAAAAAATATTTAAAAGTCATGATATTTATTTTATTAAAAGAAAATTGAGCCAGGCTTGGTGGCTCAGCCTGTAATCCCACGCCTTTGGGAGGCTGAGGTGAGTGGATTGCCTGAGCCCACGGGTTCGAGACCCGCCTGGGCAACTTGGCAAGACCTCATCTCTACAATAAATCAAAAGTTAGCTGGATGTGGTAGCGCGCGCCTGTTGTTCCAGCTACTTGGAAGGTTGAGGCGGAAGGATCGCCGGAGCCCAGCAGGTCGAGGCTTCGGTGGCCGGGAACGGCCACTGCCCTCCAGCCTAGGTGACAGAGTGAGACTCCAACTTAAAAAAAAAGAAAAGAAAATAAAATTGATAGTATTAAAGATAAACAAAGCTAGACACTGGGCAAAGAGAAGGACAAATTTGAACCAGTGATCTACAACTGCAATGGGGGAAAGAGTCCAGCATGCTCAGAACTCCACTCCAATTTGTACAGCGGTGAGGGTGTTTTAAAAGAAGAATGAAGAAACAGGGAGGGGGCGCACAGGGGCTCAGGAGAATCAGGGAAGAGAACAATTACAAAAAGCAGGAAGGGTGGGGTTGGCCCTTGTGAAATCAATCTGTGTTTACTTGTGGAAGTTAGGGTCCTACCCTCCCGCAGAGGCTGACAGACTGGGGCACTGTCTTCAGTTTTGACTGGAACGAGCAGTAAATTCTTCCAGCAGCCTTGACTTTACTCACTTTAAGCAGTGTTAGGGTCATCCTAGGGATGTGGCCATGAACTATTAGAAATAGTTAGTGCTTATTGAATCTTTTTTTTTTTTTTTGAATCAGGGTCTCGCTCTGTTGCCCAGGCTGGAGTGCATTGGCACAATCAGGGCTCACTGTAGCCTCGACTGCCTGGACTCAGGCAATCCCTTCCACCTCATCCTCCTGAGTAGCTGGTACTACAGACACATGCTGCCACGCCCAGATAATTTTTAAAATTGTTTTGTAGTGCTCGCTTCAGCAGCACTATACAAAAATTGGGATGACACAGAGAAGATGGCCTCTGTGCAAGGATGACATGCAAATTCATGACGCGTTCCATTTTTTTTTTTACTTGTCTTTTTAAAAGGGTCATTACCAGAGATTTACCCATTGGGTAAGATGCTCCTGGTGACTGGGAGGCATCAGTTGCTATATGTTAAAAACACAGAAAAGAGAAAAAAAGGAAAATGATTTATTTATTTATTTATTTAGAGTTGGAATCTCACTCTGTTGCCCAGACTGGAGTGCAATGGCCCACTCCCGGCCACCACAATCTTGACCTGCTGGGCTCTGGCGATCCTTCCGCCTCAGCCTTCCAAGTAGCTGGAAATACAGGTGCATGCTACCACGCCTGGTTACTTTTTGATTGATTGTAGAGATGAGGTCTCGCCAAGTTGCCCGGGTGGGTCTCGAACCCGCAGGCTCAGGCAATCCACTCACCTCAGCCTCCCAAAGTGCTGGAATTACAGGCTGAGCCACCGAGCCTGACCAGGAAAATGATTTTTAAAAGATCATTTTTGGGGGGCTACTTTTGCTATTTCATTATATAAAATTAGGTTCTAAACCAATTTTCCAGTTAGGTTCCTCAATAAAAATTGCTGCTGCTTCATTTAAAAAAACAATTTTCTTTTTTGTAGAGACAGGGTCTTGCTAAGTTGCCTAGGCTGGTCTCAAACTCCTGGGTTCAAGCAATTCTTTTGCCTTGGCCTCCCAAAATGCTGGGATTACAGGTGTGAGCTACCGTGCCCAGCCTGTTCAAGTCTTTACAGGCCAAGGACGAGAAGCAGACTCAGAGGAGCCTGACTGGAGTTTGGTCCAGGAGAGAATCTTTGTCAGTAGTGTTTATAGTTGAGTAGGTATTATAAGCAAAATATTTTCAGAGTAAATGACAAAAATTTATGTTGCCCTTTTGAATATAATAAAGAAGACTTGCGTGTAATAGAAATCTCTAATTTAAAACATTTAGAAGGGAGCTATATTCTGTAAAATTCATGGTCAGTGCTGTAGAAGTTTTCCACAAGCTCATACATTGTCCAGTAGGCACATGGACAACAAAAGTGTGTTGAAGGATAGGCCATTTATTTTTTAAAATGAACACAAAGGGATCTGAATAGCCTGCCCTGGCCACAGGAAGGAGCCTCTTCCAGGCAGTACTAGCAAAGAACAGGTACCTCTCTTCTTTTAGTTTATTAAAAGATTGGTAGTATCAAAGATAAACAAAGCTAGACACTGGGCAAAGCAGGACAGATTTTAACCAGTGATCTACAACTGCATTGGGGAAAAGAGTCCAGCGTGCTCTGAATTCAACTCCAATTTGTCTAGCGGTGAGGGCGTTTTCTTTTTTTCTTTTCATTTTTTTCCGCTCCCGGCCACCGCAGCCTTGACCTGCCGGGCTCCGGCTATCCTTCCACCTCAGCCTTCCGAGTAGCTGGAACTACAGGCGCGCACTACCACGCCCGGCTAATTTTTTGATTTATTGTAGAGACGAGGTCTCGCCAAGTTGCCTAGGTGGGTCCTGAACCCGCGGGCTCAGGCAATCCACTCACCTCAGCCTCCCAAGGCGCGGGATTACAGGCTGAGCCGCCGAGCCCGGTGAGGGCGTTTTCAAAAGAGAATGAAGAAACAGGGAGGGTGACCCCAGGGGTCAGGAGAATCAGGGAAGAGAACAATGGGATGGGAGCCCTGGCCTTGACTTACATAAAGCAATAGGAGTTCTCTCTAGGGCTAGAAAATGAACACAGAGAACATCAGAAAGAGAAAAATAGGAAAAAGAAGTAGAAAATGTTTAAGGGGAGGAAGTATATATTTGCAGAAATGACATTTTTGAATAACAGAAGAACACAGACTGGGTAATTTATATTGAACACAAATCTATTGGCTCACAGTTCTAGAGGCTGGGAATCCAATATCAAGGTGCCAGCATCTGGGGAGGGCCCTCTTGCTGTGTCATCCCACGGCAGATGGTGGAGGGACCAAGAAACAGAAGGAGGCCTAAACTGACCCTTTTATAATGACAGTAATCCCAATTACCTTTTTATAATGGCAGTGGAACCCTTATGGTCCAGTCACCTCTCCAAGGTCCCACCTCTCAACACTGTTACAATGGTAAGTGAATTTCGACATATATTTTGAAGGGAATAAATGTTCAGACCATAGCACTAAGTATGTAGAAACCAAACCTGCATAGTCAAATCAGATTAAAAGTCGACTTGAAAATGGCATTCAGTTTGGCAAGATGACTTACCCTGAAGAATGGCTGGAAATCCCAATTCAAAGTAACATGATGTTGGGTGCAGTGGTTCACGCCTGTAATCCCAGCACTTTGGAGGTGGAGGCGAGAGGATTGACTGAGCCTAGGGGTTTGAGACCAACCTCAGCAATTTGGCGAGACCTTGTCTCTATACAATAAATAAAAAAATATTAGCCCAGCGTGGTGGTACTCTTCTCTATTTCCAGCTACTTGGAAGGCTAAGGCAGAAGGGTCACCTGAGCCCAACAGATTGAGGCTGTGGTGGCTGTGAGTGTGCCACTGCACTCTAGCCTGGGCAACAGAGTGAGACTCCAACTCAAGAAAAAAAAGAAAAAGAAGTAATATGACTTGTTTTGCTTCAGTAGTGAAATCTCTGGGATCCTAGACTCTTGTAATGTACCTTAAGCACCTTTGTGTGAATATATGAATTTTTTTCTTCCAAAATACTCATGCCCATTAATATTTAGATTTGTTGAATAACTATTGAGCTGACTCTACAACTTTCAAATAAATTAATGTTGTAATTTTATTTCATCTGTTTAAAAAGATATGATATTTAAAAAGATATAATATATACACATATTTTTAGTCATTTATGTAGGTGTGTGTTATGAGTAAAATGGTTCAATACCGACTGTACTCCAAATAGGTTTTATGTTGTACCATCAGTTAGGATGGTCTTCCTCAAGCAAAATGAAGAAGCTTAAAATGATTATGCAAATTTGGTTTTAAATATTCATCTCAAATATTTTATATCATCCCCCTCAAACATGTTTTAAGCAAATTTGATTTAGGTGCTCTACTAAGTACAGCACAAAGATTAGAGAGATCCTGCCCTTGTTATCTAGAAGTGAATATTCTGAGACAGCCCTTGGAAAGCGAGACATACAGACAATCAGAATTAAAACAGACCAGCCCATATTCAAAGAGTCAAGGAGGAAGGGATCAAAGGGGGAGAGACAAGAGCAAGTTCACATGCACAGTGTGCTCAGAGAGAGCAGGGTTGGGTGTTCTTTGTCCCCAAGATGTCGACAGAACATCCATAAGCTACATTCTCTTTAGCCTGGGAGGCCTCTAGCTGACAATGATAGTGGGATCATGTAATACAAATTATGTGGTGACTAGGAGTCAATGGCCAGGAGAACCAAGAGGCTGTTTGGGGGACCAGATGGGTTTGGGGGTAAAAGAGCATATGTTTTGGAATCCTTAGACCTGGGTTAGACTTTTTGCTCCAGCCCTTCTTTGGTGGTTGGGCCCTTGTGCAAGTTTGTTGACCTCTCTGAGCCCAAGATTCCTCATCCTAAAAGTAGGGATGGACTGGGCTTGGTGGCTCAGCCTGTAATCCCAGCACTCTGGGAGGCCAAGACGGGTGGATTGCCTGAGCCCGCAGGTTTGAGACCAGCCCGGGCAATTTGGTGAAACCTTGTCTCTACGATAGATAAAAAATTAGTGGGGCGCGGTAGCATGTGCCTGTAGTTCCAGCTACTTGGAAGGCTGAGGCAGAAGGGTTGCTGGAGCCCTGCAGGTCGATGCTGGGGTGGCCGTGAATGTGCCAGTGCACTCCAGGCTGGACAATGGAGTGAAACTCCAACTCAGAAAAAAAAAAAAAAAAAGTAGGGATGATACCTATTTCCTTGAGTTGATTTAAGCCATTTTTGAAAGTGACATACAGCAGAGCTTCATCAGATATGAGTCCCTTTCCTCTCCTTCCCCTTCTCCTCTACCCTGATGCCAGGCTTCCTACTTTTCCTGAAGTGCAGGGTGTAGTTTTGGTGACAGGGTGGGAGCAATCACTGAAGAGACATGAAGTGCTGAACGTTGATAGGCTGAACGTTGCTGAACGTTGAACTGATAGGCTGAGCCTTATCTTTACCCAGAAGTGAAGCAGCATGGTCACTATATATCACTGAGATGGATATGTTCCACTGCCCTTCCACACTTGAGCTCCCTGCCTGTCTCCAGGTGCACTCTGGGTAAGAGAGCCCTGCTCTCAGGGACTCACAGTTTAGCAACTGTGCCAAAAGAAGCCACATACCGCTGTTCAGTGTCTAAACTCCAGATGAAATACACAGTAAAATGTAAAAAGAAACATTTTGTTACATATCCTGGATTAAGAGAAACGATGGCAAAACCACGGCGGAGGAAAGGGCTTTTACAGTACAGTGGAGTGCTGAGTCTCCACCGTGGGGCAGTGGGCCTGCAGCAGGGGCAAAAGCGACACCTGAGGTCGGTGTCCTCATCGGGTCCAGCTGGTGGGAACAGTTAGTGCCAGTGAAGGCTCTATTGTGTCTTGTCTTAATCCAACCTTGCAGAAAGAAACTCAGTAACTAGACTAGGAGGGACAGAGCTTACTACAGTTTGGCTTTTAAGAGAACACACACAGCACAATTTCATTCATTTACTTAATGGAAAAGATAAAAAGAGAAATAAAATATGCTTCCTACCCTCCAGGAGTATAGATGCCCATAATAATGGCAGATGGGCCAGGCTCTGTGGCTCAGCCTGTAATCCCCAGCACTTTGGGAGGCTGAGTTGAGTGGATTGCCTGAGCCCGCGGGTTCGAGACCCACCCAGGCAACTTGGTGAGACCTCGTCTCTACAATAAATAAAAACTTAGCCAGGCATGGTAGCTCCGACTACTTGGAAGGCTGAGGTGGAAGGATTGCCGGAGCCCAGCAGGTCAAGGCTGCGGTGGCCGGGAGCGTGCCACTGCCTCCAGTCTGGGTGAGACTCCAACTCAAAAACAAAACCAAACAAAAACCAAACCAAAAAAATGGCAGATATATGTGAGGAGTGCCCTACAGAGTTATATTAGGGATAAGCAAAAACAGGACACTCTCAGAAGAGGTAGGTGTTCCAAGCAACATGGAAGAAAAAGGCTTATCTGTGGAGCCATCAGGAATTTTGTAAAGCTGGAAGGTGGAACAGGTAGACAGATAAGATATAGGAATAGAAATGGAAAGCGGATGCTAAGCCTGCCACAGATCCTTCAGGGCAAGTCGTTGAAGGTCTTGTCTATGCCAGGCTATGGAGTTTGCAGTTTTGCCTGCAGATAAGTATTTCAGGACTCCCTACACATTCAAACAAATTTTAGGCTAATTTTTTTTTTTTTTTTGAGTTGGGGTCTCACTCTGTCGCCCAGACTGGAGTGCAGTGGCTGCTCCCGGCCACTGCAGCCTCGACCTGCTGGGTTCCGGCGATCCTTCCACCTCAGCCTTCCAAGTAGCTGGAACTACAGGCACGTGCTACCACGCTCGGCTAATTTTTTTTTAAATTTATTGTAGAGATGAGGTCTCGCCAAGTTTCCCAGGCAGGTCTTGAACCCATGGGCTCAGGCAATCCACTCACATCAGCTTCCCAAAGTGCTGGGATTACAGGCTGAGCCACCGAGCCCGGCCTAAGATTTTTAAGTCTTAAGATTAATCCAACAGGTTAGATTTGCCAGTTAGAATAGTATGGATGAAAAGACTCAAGATACGGTCTTATGTTTAAATGTGTACTATAGGACGATTCAAAGGATTCCGATGCTTAGATAAAAAACATTATGCATTAAAAATTTATCAACACATCTGTTATTGAAAAACTGCCTTTCAGCCAGGCTCGGTGGCTCAGGCTGTAATCTCGTGCCTTGAGAGGTTGAGGTGAGTGGATTGCCTGAGCCTGCGGGTTTGAGACCCGCCTGGGCAACTTGGTGAGACCTCATCTCTACAAGAAATCAAAAAATTAGCCGGGTGGGATAGCATCTGGGCAGCGAGACCTCATCTCTACAATAAATCAAAAATTAGCTGGGCGTGGTAGCGCGCTTGTAGTTCCAGCTACTTGGAAGGCTGAGGCGGAAGGATCGCCAGAGCCCCAGCAGGTCGAGGCTGCGGTGGCCGGGAGCGGCCACTGCACTCCAGTCTGGGCGACAGAGTGAGACTCTAACTCAAAAAAACAAAACAAAACAAAAAAAAACCGTCTTTCATTTATTTACAATGGATGAAAAACAGTGACAATAAGATTGAAATAAGATGAACTTATGCTAAGAGCTATGATGGCCTGCTATGCCTTCTAACATACATAACTGCATTTAAGCCAGGCTCGGTGGCTCACATCTGTAATCCCAGCACTTTGGGAGGGGGAGGCAAGAGGAGGCCATTGCCTGAGCCCAGGGGTTGGAGATCAGCCTGGGCAGCTTGGGGAGACCTTGTCTCTATAATTAAAAAAAAATGCACACACACATGTAATTGCACTTAACCTTCACAATTACCTTGTAGAATGGGAACACATGATCCTCATTTAAAGATGAGGCGATCAGGACTTTTAGAACTTACTAGAGAAGGGCTGAGTGCCAGCAGTGAGCTTCGAAAACTGCATTCCTGACCCAGCACCCTTTCCATGGTCACTCTGTGTCCTTCAGTTAAAGCAATAGAATGTTTTGATAGAACTGAATTATATTAGTGGTGTTCTCATAGTTTTTCCTGTTATGGGCAATTACTCCACTCCAGCCAGACTATTCTTCTCACTAGTTTCTCTTTGTACTGAGTCTTGGAACAATCTTAGAATTGCCTTTCTCATTCTATCTAATCAATCAGTCAACAAATCAATTAACTAATTCAACAAATAATCACCTTTTTATGGGCCGAGTACTACATACAAAAGCAACGCAGACCTGCCTTCAGCAGAATCACAACCTAATAAATTCTGGTGCTGAATTCTATTACTCTTTCTGGTAAGGAGTGTAAATTCAGGTCACATGTGCTCGTGCACCTGACCTTGCCCTGGAACCTATGGTGGGAAAATGTACTTTGAAGTTAGGAAAAGCTTGGGATGAAGCATGGCTCTGCTATGCATTCACTGTGTGAACGTTCTGGTTGTCAGTGTCTTCATCTGGTTAAAATTCCTTAATCTTTATTTTTAATTCTTTATTATTCAAAAAATAAAAAGTAAGTGACTTTACTTTGAAGTTTTAGGAACACATTACTTCTACAGCCAGTGAAGGAACAGCATTCCAAAATGAAAAAGTGCATTTTACCAGAGCCGTTAAAGGCTAACCTTGTGGTGCAGCTCTGTGCCCTAGCCAGAGTGGAAGAGGAGTCATGTCAGTACCCACTCCCATACCCTATACCTACCTCTTGTCTGGTCTCTTCAGTTTGGTCAGCAGGTCTGGACCTTAACCTAAGGCTCAATGTATCATCAGCCCTTTGGGAAGATACTCAGATGCTGCATACACTTATTAGAGCAGCTTTCTAGTGTTTCTCTCGATAAATCAAATAAATGGTATAAAGTCCCAGATAGAAAACTATGAAGGAAAACATCATTAAAGTCACTAATGTTGCTCTCTATAAGTAAAATAAACATTATAAAGCCTTAGCTAGGAAACTATGAAGGAAAACATCATTAAAGTCACTAGTGTTGCTCTCTATAAATCAAATTAAGTGGTATAAAACCTCAGCTAGGAAACTATGAAGGAAAACAGATCATTAAAGTCATCACCACCTTTCTCTTTGCCAGGGGTTCTTAAACTGGAGAGTGCTTATTTCAGAATCCCCAGGACAGCTTAGTAAAACTGATATGGCTGGGCCCACCCAGAGCTTCAGGTACCATAGGTCTGGGGTGGCCTAGGAATATATGTTTTTTACAAGCCCCTGGGGATGCTGTCCTGCTGAGCAAGGCCCACACTTTGAGAACCCTTGTATTTTGTAAATTCGTTTGGGAGTTAATGTGGTCCAGCTGGGTGGAGACTCTGAAACCAGACTGCATTGGACAGGCCTGGGGAAATATTTAACCTCCCTATGTGCTCTCAGTTTCCTCAACTGTAAAATCAACTACCTCAGACAGTTGTTATGAGGGTTAAATCCGTTAGAACACAGGAAGCACTTTCAACAGTCACTGGTAAGGTAAAAAAGTGAATAAATAGATGGGGAACGGTGGCTCAGCCTATAATCCCAGCACTTTGGGAGGTCAAGGCGAGCGAATTGCCTGAGCCCATAGGTTTGAGACCAGCCTAGGTAACTTGGCGAGACCTCATCTCTATAATAAATCAAAAATTACCCGGGCATGGTGGCACATGCCTGTAGTTCCAGCTACTTGGAAGGCTGGGGCAGAAGGATCGCTAGAGCCCAGCAGGTCAATGCTGGGGTGCCATGACCGTGCCACTGCACTCCAGCCTGGGCGACAGTGAGACTCCAACTCAAAAAAAAAAAAAAGTGAACAAATAAAGGTTAGTTATTATTATTATTACACCATATCCTGCTTCTTCTTTTCTTTTTCTATCACCAAGACACTGAGGTATACATATCTCTTCAAAGTTCCTCCACTGAAGCTGAAGATAGCTGTATCCTTGAATCCATCTACTCAAATAGTTTCCCCCTTATTAGCAAATAAGTAACTTAATATTTAAAATACTTAAATATTAAGAAAAAGGAAGGATAAGTGCTGCAAATAAACATATACTATGGGCATGCTTCAAAGAATAATTTTTAAAGTTGCTATTGAGACAGACATAATTAACATTAATTATGAACTCCATTTCTGTGTGAACAGAAACCATCCATATCAAACCTCTGTAGAATTGTATTTTCATCAGACAGCTTTTGGGGGACTTCTACTTTATGAATACAAGCTTTCTGCAGTTTCCAGCATGCAGAAGTTTGCTCCTTATATAGCAGTACTCAATGAATCCAACTGGAGCCATATGGGATTTTAACCTAGACCCATTTCCTGAAAGAGAAATGCTGTTTCAATGCTGAGAGCCAAGATGCTCCAGGGAGCAGATTCAAATAACTGCCACGTTGGAACGCATTCCACTGGGGTTCCTGTGTTTCATATGTAAAGTCTTCTGTCCTCATGTGTGTTTTTGGCTGGCTTTAGTGGCAGTGCTGAGGGTTTTGCTTCTCTCCACGTGTCCTTTGTCACATAAATGGTAAGGGGACCAGGCCACTCATGGCCACATTCACAACAGAAGTGCCAAGACACAGAGCTTTAAGTGACTTTTACTCTATAGATTCTGAAAACCCACAACTTGCTAAGTGGTTGACAAGCACCTTTCTGAGAAATAAACCTTAAAATTCCCCGCTTCCATATCTACACAATCTTTAATAATCTTAAAAAAAGACAAAAATGGGCTGGGCACAGTGGCTCATGCCTATAATCCCTGAGAGGATTGCCTGAGCCTACTGATTCAAGACCAGCCTGGGCAACTTGGCAAGACCTCATCTCTACAATAAATCAAAAAATTAGCCAGGGTATGGTGGCGTGTGCCTGTAGTTCCAGCTAATTGGAAGGTTGTGGCAGAAGGATTGCCTGAGCCCAGCAGGTGGCGGATGTGGTGGCCATGAGCGTGCCACTGCACTCCAGCCTGGGTGACAGAGTGAGATTCTGATTTAAAAAAAAAAAGACAAAAATACCAACAGTCCCTTTATTGAGAAAGTAGCCTAGATATTTATCTGATTTTTCACAACATACTTCAGCCCACTAACTAGATATGAACAAAAAATAGTTTAGTTTCCCTGATGTCAAAGTCAGTTTAGTTTAAAAAACATCTTTAGTAGATAATGTGTTAGGTATAATGTTAACTCAGCTGACTCGTAATTTACAATGCTTTGATTTCATTTTGTTATGATGAGACTTTATAAACTTGATCCTTAAAATAAGGATTTATTTATTTTTGAGTTGGAATCTCACTCTGTTGTCCAGGCTGGAGTGCATTGGCACTCTCACTGCCACTGCAGCCTGGACCTGCTGGGCTCAGGTGATCCTTTTGCCTCAGCCTTCCAAGTGGCTGGAACCACAGGCATGCACCACCATGCTTGGTTAATTTTTTGATTTATTGTAAAGATGAGGTCTCTCCAAGTTGCCCAGACTGGTCTCGAACCTGTGGGCTCAGGCAATCCTCTCGCCTCGGCCTCCCAAAGTGCTGGGATTATAGGTGTGAGCCACTGCATCTGGCTTTTTTTTCCTTTTAAATAAATCTTCTCTTATTTCATAAGTGGAAATGATATAGGAAATGTGTACCTCAATGGGGATTCAGTGAAATTTTGGTTTTGGGTAGAATATGTGAGAAAATAATAGTGTGGCACTGCTTGACTATTAGGAATGGTATCTATCTTAGGTCCCCATAGACCTGGTACAGTGCTTTCAATTCTGTGTCACTTACTGCAAAACTCTATGAGGTAGGACAAATATCTTACCTTAAGGGTTAAGGCAACTGAGGCTTGGAGATTTGCCAAAAAGCACAAAGGCTTTCTGATTTTGGAGTGCAGTGTGCATTTCTGTAGAACCGATTTCCAAGGGCAAGTTGGATGACAATGGTGACAGTTCGATGTCAGGACGTGTTCTCAGAAAAGGCTCTGATGAATTCATTCACACTGGAAGCGAATGACTGAGAAATCTCAAATGTAGTCATTTTTTTTTTAAAGTAGTAAACCTGAGTGTTTTGTAGTTAAACACTGAGAAAACGAGAGCTCTCTTGCACTTGAAGCTAGGCTACAAATGAAAAATCCTTTTCATTATTACAATTGAACACATTGTGCTTCCAAAATAGAAATTCACTTACGTTTACCTAGTAAGGGTGTTAAGAAACACTTTGATTAAAACCACACTGCAAAATAGGAAATTCAGTGGACTGCTTTAAACTCTCGACCTCAAAGGAAGGAAACCAACTAACCGATAATGATAACTTGAGAGAGAGAGAGAGAGAGAGAGAGAGAGAGAGAGAGAGAGAGAGAGAGAGAGAATGGTTAGGATCCCTAACAGACTGGAAGCCAACAATGCAACGATTCAGCATTGTGGGGGTCAATGCCCGTCGTGAGTGGCAGGACAAGCGGTGCACAACTTCTCGTCCCCGCTCCGCGCAGGGTCTTTCCCACCCTGGGTCGAAAGCACCCCCCTCCCAAGCCCTCCTCCTCGCCGCCGTCGTCGTCGCAGGGACCCCGTGAGCCGCGGGAAACCTCGGACGTTCCTTCCCGCCCTCGCTCCGCCGGCTGGCCCCACGCTTTGGTCCGGGTGGGCTTCTCCCCGGACGCAGTGCGGCCGCCGAGACAAAAGAGCCCCTGCTCGCCTTGGACGCCGCGGCTCGGTCCGGAGGCCTCTGCGGGATTCGAACACGCCAAGGAGAGCGCCCTTAGGTGTTTTAGCAAGAAGCGCTTTCGGGCTCGGATCTTGAGTTGCTACTTCGCGAATTCATTGTTTTCTTTACAGCTGCGGCTTCTTTTGCTTTTGAAATCTCTCTCGCCAAGCCACCTCGCACCCCAAACCCTCTGCCGCGCGTCTCCGGGAGGCGGCGGCGAGCGCCGGGAGGGAAAGGGCGGCTGCGCGTGGGGAGAAGCCTCGGCCGAGGCGCCTGGGCGGCCGAGATAAGGCCGCGGCCCACGCGGGCCTCCGGGCTGCACCGGCAGACGACCCGCCCGGCTAGGCTTCCCCAGCTCCTCATCCTCGCCGGGGCGCGGGGCGGGGCGGGGCGGGG
>NW_007259390.1:92512-110558 GCF_000164805.1 Carlito syrichta
TCGGCGACAGCACGGCCCTGCGTTTTTCGCCTTTTGAAAATGGCTTGAAAAGTTTCCTCCCGATGACAGCCCGGCTGGCACTTCCAGCAGCCGCAGGGGGGCACTTAGTAAAAGCACTTGATTGCGGAGGGCCTTGCTCCTGGCGCTGCACCCGAGTGATGACCGGGTCTGGCCGAGGGTTCGGAGGAGGACGCGGTCGATACAGGGGGGCGCGCGTGGGTGGGTTCAGCTCGCAGCGAGTCTGCGTGCTCACCTGCGGCGGCGGCGGGGGGGGCGCTGCACCTGCGCGGAGCCGGGGTGGCCCCGGGCCTCCGGGACCTTGCGGAAACAAGTGGAGACCGTGGAGACCCACGGCAGTGTCTGCTGTGTCGTGGAGGATGGGGCTGCAGAGAAGAGCCAGAGGGATGCTGATGTAGGCTCGGCAGCAAGGCCAGTTTCAGTTTGTGTTCTGAGCGCTGCCTGGGGAAAAGAGAAAAGAGCGAGTAGGAGAGAGGGAGTGATGAGTTTGTTGCCTTCGGGTGTTCCCAGGAGGGAGAAAGGCGCTTCTGCCTTTACAGCCAGGAAGATGGCGTTTCTGTTGCTTAGTAGAGCGCCGCACCGAGCAAGGCCCAGCAGGGTTCCTGGGTATGTTTTTACTTAGCAAGCACCGGGGCTCAGGTGTTGATGCTGTTAAACTTTTTCTCTGTCACATTTAGATTGATTTGGAGACGTGAAGGAAAGATGACTAAAGGCCCTTGGAACACGGATCAGTAGAGAATTGTTGCGAGAATTTCTTGTTGAGCAATAGTAACACACAAGCTGAAATGTGTGAGAATTCCAGTGCCGATTGACGCTCAAGTTAGCAGGCTTCTGGCTTAATAGAGAAAAGCCTGAGAGTCCCTGTGTTTTTACTGTTTATGGGACGTGAGGACATTGTATTGAGTAAATGGAATTTTTCTTTACAAGCACACTTGGCTAAAACATCCCTTTCCTTAGAAGGGATGTGTCAGTGTGTATCTTGACTCCTTTAGGTGAGTGCATAATGACAGGCACAGAGGTTGTGAGCTTTTGTATCCACTCCTGCTGGAGATGATATTAGGATGTGGTTTGACTATTGCATGTGGATATTGTGCAAAGTGGGTGTGCACGTCATGTTCCTGGCTTCATCTTTTGGGACATTTGTATATAAATGGTGATCTCCTGAGGAGAGTGCTGGTTTGCTTTTCAAGGAAATCTTAATTCTTAAAAAAAAAATTCAGTTTAGAGACCTAACAGCTATTCACCAGATGCCTTAATTTGTTTAACCCCGAATATTTTATTTGGTTGGTAACAGAAAAGTCTTTCTGGCATTGTGTTCAGATACTATGTATGTGGCGTGTAACAATGCAGTGGAAAGATGCCAATAAATAAAGTTTTAAGAATATAGAGACTCTGTTCAAGGGCCTGTAAAAAAAAAAAAAAAAAAAAAAAAAATGCAGCTAGCTCATAAGTCCTGAAGGGCTTGTGTTCCAGAAGTTTATGAAGACTTGTTTGAAAGCTGAGCGTCTTCATCTAGGAAGACATAATTGCCTTCTTCAAACCCTGGCTGATCAGTGTTGAAGAGCTAATAGTAGTAACCGTGGGCTGATTATTGGGGGCCCCAGGGAGCAGGGGGGCCCCAAGAGAAGAGAGAGGGAGGGCACATTTCCTTCCTCTTTCTTAGTACTTGGAGGCGCGGAGCTGTTGAAATAGGCACAGCTTGCTTTGTCACCTTCCCGTTTTGTGCCCCTCCTCCTTGTCCAGAGATGTCCACTGACCCCCTGCTTCCTAAGTGCCCCTCAGGTGACTCCTCAGCCAGGCCTGACTTCATCTCCAAGGCTTGTGTGCTCCTCCTCCTCCTCCTCCAAGCCCAAACCATTTATCACCCCAATGATGCTATCTCAGCTAGGTGTTGGGAAGAAAGCAGGCCCTTTTACCTAATGTGTTAATTGACTGACATCCTCTAATCACCAGATAAGCACTTGTGTTTTCTTTCATCTGCCAATTTAGGGAAACAAGTGAAGCCTGATAAGTTTTTTTCTCAGGTGATTAACAGTGAAGAAATATGGTGCTTAGGAAAGACTTTCTTCCCAGGAGGAATAGGTAATACAATTTTCTCTGTAATCCCAGAGTCTTCAAAAGTTCTCTTAAGTGGTATTGTTATTGTATCATCAGCTCTTCACAGGAGCTGGTGAGGAATGTACATTTATATGCTTGGACAATATATCAGGAATTGCTTAGTTGGTGAGATGAAGGTGATTTAGGGAGAAAACACATCTGTCCTAAGGGCTGCTTCTCGGACTAGGCCCCGGCTAGCTAGTTCATATGGTGCGAGGGAAGTTCGGTGGCATTGCATTTGTTGTGTGGAAATATTAACCAGCTGGTCAGTGGAGGGAACAGCATTGCCACCTAGCAAGTGGAAGCACCCAGCTATCAATGGATGTTTCAAAAAGGATGACAATTCTTGCAGATTGTTTGTGGATTCTGGGGGTGTTGTACATGTGTGTCTTTGCAGGCCATGTTTTTGATCAGTGGAAAAGAGTGTTACAATTGGGGTTGATATCAGCTGTAGGCTTGAGAGAGGTGAACTTGGCAGAAGGCCAGTTACACGCTAGATGGTTGGCAGAGTCAATTGGTATGCATTTGTGTTTTACTTGTAAGAATTAAAAGCTTAATGAAATAACCCACAAACTTGCTGTTCATTATAGATTTAGCATTATTTTTCTTACCATTGGTGGGTTATAGTAATGCTCATTGTACATCTTTGGGTTTCAGTCTGTTCTATAGAGCTTATTGTTTTTAATAAAGACAGTTTGTTAAAAATACAATTAAAAGCATTTTGAAGCCTTTGATATGCAAACTTACAAGTCAGAAAATGTGTCATTTGTGAGATTATGCCTGATTTTTTTGATTAGCAAGGTCACCGTTGGCATAGTGCAAACTTTGTGGTGCTTGTATACATTGTTATACTTAATCCTTAATGTCAGTTATGTAGGTACCACAGTGGCTAAATCATCCTCTATAAAGTGATTCCAAATGAGATATAATGTAGCAGGAAGAGTAACTTCTGTATTGTCATAACTCTGCCATTTCACACCATCTATTTTTTTTGCCCTTGGACAAAACAGTTAATTTCAAGTTTCAGTTTCTCATCTTTAAAATAAGGGATTATATATTGTCTTCCAGAGGTATTTCTGGCCCTAAGATCTTGACCAGTTAATTCTGGAAAGTTGTATTTTTGTGATTGACCTATGAAGAAGGACAAATATATAAGTGTGTAAGTACTGATTCAATTTTTTTTTTTTGAAACTGTTCAGGCTAATTTTAGAAAATGCCAAGTAGGAAATTTGCCGATGGTGAAGTGGTAAGAGGTCGGTGGCCTGGGAGTTCACTTTATTATGAAGTAGAAATTCTGAGCCACGACAGCAACTCTCAGCTTTACACAGTAAAATACAAAGATGGAACTGAACTTGAATTGAAAGAGAGTGATATCAAGGTAAGACTTCCTTTGGTTTATCAGAGTATGTTTAGAGTAAGTGAGAAATAATTATACGTATAGTTTCTAAGCTCAGGACAGTCAGTTCTGGCTCTGTTCAGAGGCCCAGGGTTGAGCTCCTGCTTTGGATCAGATACTGTTTCTGGCTCTGGGAATGAATGAATGAGGCAAAGAGCCTTGTTTCCCCAGTTTCTGGGAAAGAGAGACATTTATATGTGTTTGTTCTCAGGGTTTACTGCATTCTGTGACTGGAGTTTGCTGTGGGTGGTGTTGAGTACATCAAGGGTGAGGAAGGACCCTGGGTTTCTAGGGAGGTTTTCAGAGGTGGTGACATCTGAGCCAAGTGCTGGGGACAAATAGGAAAGACATTGTTGGTGTTGAATCTGCTTCTACAGAGAGCACAGCCTGCCAAAAGATTGGGAGCTGGGGGGAGGTACATAGCCAAGTGCTGGGCCAGGAGAGGGATAAACAAGACCCAGGCTGGAGGGCTTTTTTATGTTCTATGTCCAAGGGTTTGAGTGTCATCCTGAACACTGAGGATTTAATCAGAAGAGTGACATTGATTAGAGTCTTGCCCAGGGCTCCTCAACCTATCTAGTGAGGCTTGGGTTTAAAAATATCCTATTCGTGGTATACAAATACTTATGTAAAATGCCCTATAAAAGAATTACTAGGGAAAAAAAAGACATACATAATAAAAGTCTCATGTTTTTATTATCAGATTCAACAGGCATAAAATTACTTTGTCAAAATGCTATAAAAATTCTCATACACCTATTCTCAATTTTGGTACCTGTTATACAGATCAGTAACATACAATTCTTGGGCCCATGGTTTAGGACCATACTTTGAGTGCTCTATACTAGGAATTATTTTAGTAAAGGAGCAGAGGCAGATAGTAAATATTTTAGGCTTTATGGGAGCAGCTCTAGACAATATGGAAGAAAATGAACATGACTATGTTCCAAAAAAATTTTATTTATGGACACTGAATTTGAATTTCAGATAATTTGTACATATCAGGAAATATTATTCTTTTGATTTTGTTTGTAATCATTTAAGAAATATAAATGCCATTGAAAGCTTGAAGGCTACACAAAAATTGTGGTGGGGGATTTGACCTGGAGCATAGTTTGTCTAGATCTGTAGAAGCAATGGAAGGGGTGATTTGCAGTGGGCGAGGGCATGGTAAAACAGTTATTATTTTTTTTATTGTTTGTATGCTAATTTCTTTTGTTCTGTCATCTCAGTTCTAATCAATGTTAATTGTGACCCTTCTTATATATGTTATTGGAAATATGTACATCTAATTGACTTAGATACATTCATTTTAAGAAAATATTGTCAAAGAAAATTAGGAATGGAAAGGCTGCATTCGTCTTCTGAGAGATGGATCACTATTAAAATACTTTCCATTGGCTCTTCTGATCCATTCTCAGATCCTGTGGTTTCCTGTGATGGTTTTAGAGAGTGGTAATAGTTCCTGCGTTTGTTATCCCTTCTAGTTTGGGTCTGTCTGTGTCTGTTATGATTTGTGGTAAACCTCTTTGCCTTCTTTTCCTCTCTAGCCTTTAACTTCCTTTAGGCAAAGGAAAAGTGGCTCAACTTCCAGTTCTCCTTCCAGACGCCGTGGGGGTCGGTCAAGGTCACGTTCCCCTGGTCGCTCCCGATCCCCTGGTCGGCCACCTAAAGGCTCCCGCCGATCTGCTTCTGCTTCCCAGCAGGCTGATGTTAAGGAAGCAAGGAGGGAAGTGTTGGAAGTTAAATTGACTCCACTGATACTGGTACTTTGCCTTATACAGTATTTTGTCATTCCCTTTATGTACATATTCACTCAAATTATTTGCTGTTAATAATATTACAATGTCAGTGAAACATCAGATCTAAGGTGATGACTTTAGAAGGTTTTGTAAAGAGATAAATGTTTGGAATAGAGTTTTAAATATCAATAAAAGTAATGTTCTTAAGTTACCAGAAGTACTATTAAAGATTGTAGTTTTTAACAAAGCAATGTTAAAATTTTAAATCTACATAGTTTGTAGGTTGAACTGAATATGTTTTTACAATGTATGAAAGTTCATGCATGAAATGATAAGACCCAGCCAGGCTTGGTGGCTCAGCCTGTAACCCCGCGCTTTGGGAGGCTAAGGTGAGTGGATTGCCTGAGCCTGCGGGTTCGAGACCCGCCTGGGCAGGCGAGACCTCATCTCTACAATAAATTTAAAAAAAATTAGCTGGGTGTGGTAGTGCGTACGAGTAGTTCCAGCTACTTGGAAGGCTGAAGCAGAAAGATCGCTGGAGCCCAGCAGGTCGAGGCTGTGGTGGCCGGGAGCGGCCACTGCATTCCAGTCTGGGCGACAGAGTGAGACTCCAACTCAAAAAAAAAATGATAAGACATCACTGTTACAGAAGTCTATTTTTGCTCTCTTGGCATAATTATACTTGATCACTTTCTCTATTCAAAGATGATTTTTTTAATGGAATTACTTTAAAAATTACAGTTAGAAATATCAGGATGTGTGAAGCCCGCAGACCTTGTACAATAAGGATTTTAGCTAGTAGACTAAGTAGAAACTATTTTAAGTAAAAGCAACTAGAATAAAACATTTTCTAATTGTTTATTCTTTTATTCTGTTCACTTAATATTACCTCTTTTTTTGGATAGAATGTATACAGACTTTTTTTTTTTTTTTTTTTTAATTAAAGGGGGTCTCACTGTTTCCCAGGCTGGAGTGCAGTGGCATGATCATGACTCACTGTAGCCTGGACCTTCAAGACTCAGACAATTCTTCCACCTCAGCCTCCCAAGTAGCTGGGACTATAGGCATGTGCCACCATGCCCGGCTATCTATCTATCTATTTATTTATTTATTTTTGAGTTGGAGTCTCACTAGAGTGCAGGCTAGAGTGCACTGGCACACTCACGGCCACCCCAGCTTCAACCTGCTGGGCTCTGGCAATCTTTCCACCTCAGCCTTCCAAGTAGCCAGAACTACAGGCATGCGCTACCATGCCCAGCTATTTTTAAATTTACTGTAGAGACGAGGTCTCACCAAGTTGCCTAGGCTGATCTCGAACCCTTGGACTCAGGCAATCCACTTGCCTTGGCCTCCCAAAGTGCTAGGATTGCAGACTGAGCCACCAAGCCTGGCCTATTTATTTATTTATTTATTTATTTATTTATTTATTTTTTGAGGTTTTTTTTGTGGAGACCTATATTGCTCAGCCTCAAACTCCTGGACTCAAGCAGTCCTCCTGCCTCAACTTCCCAGAGTGCTGGGTGTGAGTCACTATGCCTGGCTTCACGGACTTTTAATAATTTTAAAAACTGGGTTATAAAAATACTGTTTTAGAATTGGCTTTTAAAAATTTTTAAATATTGGGGATAACCTTTCAGGGCATATTCTTCTGTGTCGTTTTTGTTGTGTGATATAGTGTTGATATACCATAAATTATACATGAAGGGGGACACCCAAAACACTCTAATTACCTTTTGGAGGGTGGGATCCTTGTAGTACACTTGGAATTTGTTCCTCTGGATCAATCAACCAAAGTTTTGTTTGTTTTTTGAGTCAGAGTCTCATTCTGTTGCCCAGGCTGGAGTGCAGTGACATGCTCACGGCCACTGCAGCTTGGACCTGCTGGGGTCAGACGATACTTCCGTGTCAGTTTTCCAAGTAGCTGGAACTACAGGCCCATGCCACCATGCCTGGCTAACTATTTGATTTACTGTAGAGATGAGGTTTTACCATGTAGCCCAGGCTCGTCTTGAACCCCTGGGCTCAGGCAGTTCTCTCTCCAAAGGGCTGGGATTATAGGTGCGAGCCACAGGGTCCAGCCCAACCAAAGCTTTTATCTGATAGTTTTGAGATGGTTGCATCACAATTTTCGGAAGAAATATCCCAAATTTTGGCAAACAGGTAATTGGTTCTTCCATCATAACAATGCACCTGCATGTACTGTGCTGAGTGTTCAACAATTTTTGACCAAAATCAGCCAGACTCCTGTGCCCCACCCTCTCTATTCACCTGATTTCGTCCTGAGGGACTTTTTTTGTTTCTTGGATTTTGAAAAAAAGTTCTCAAAGGAAAACACTTTGCTGAGTGGAAGAGGTAAAACAAAAGCAGAAGAAACACTGAACGGTGTCCAAACTGGCAAGTTCAAAAAAGTTCAAAAACTGTTTTGAGTAGTGGAAAAAGCATCTCAATAGGTGTATTGCATCAGTTGGAGAGTACTTTGGAGGTAACTGAAGTTTAAACATGTAAGAATAAATACACAATTTTTTATAAATAAGTTCTGGATTTTTTTGGGTCCCCCCCCTTGTAGACATAAAGTTAAAGTCAGCCCACTCATTGATAGACATTTAATATTTTTCCTTCTAAATTTGCACCATTATAAACGAGTATTTTTATATAACATTTGATTATCTTCTTAGGATAAAGTCTTACAGGTGAAACTGCTGCAGATTTGAGACTTCTAATACATAATGTGTCAAGAAAGTTTGTATTAGTATCAGTAGTGTATGAAGACCCATTTTTCTCATTCTGACGGTTATATATCTTTTTGCCAATGTGATTGTCAAAGATTTTCAATGTACTGTTCTAGGTATTTTAACTATTAGTGACTCTCTTGACCAGCCAGATGACTCAGGTTAAGGAATAGATGCTGCATGATACTTTCTGTTATACTTTCAATTTTAATATTTAGGGACTGCTGTATTTTTACAGTGTAATATTCTTATAGTCCTGGTGACACAAAAACCACAGACTGACTTTGTTTCTTACTAATAGAGCCTTGGGCCTACTGTGTATTGCGTAAGTGCCCACTATTTCTTAATTTTCCATTATTGGATATTTTGGGGCAGTGAATGTCTTTTTCTCTTTTTTTCCTTAACTAATTTACTAATTTTTACTTTATCTGCCTTTGATAGCAAATATTAATAGAGTCAATGAATTATAACAGTTGGTCTAATGACATTACATGAGAGATGAAAGATTTTAGTAGAAATCTATATTATAAGTTCCAGTCATTTGAAGATTGGGAAATACTAGTCAGTTTTATTCTTGTTCATTTTTAACAAAATGGGACTGAGATTCTTCAGAATTAAGGCTGTGAAAATCTTTGTTTTATTGCTTGATTTCATAGTAGTAAATTTTTTTACCGTCATGCTCCTTTCTAGTAAATTAAAGTTCTTTTGATTAAAATGTTTACATTTTTTAATTTAGAAGCCATTTGGAAATAGCATCAACAGATATAATGGGGAACCTGAGCACATCGAGAGGAATGACATGCCTCATAAAAACATGCAGGTATGGAAGAGTTCCCTTTCATCTTGGCAATTTTTTTTTGTTTTGTTAAAGTGCTTCCCACCAGAAGCACATTAAACATATAATATTTTATAACCCGTTTGAAAGTTCTGTCCTTAAGATTGGATATAGTTTCACAAATGTATTCTTATTGGTATGCAGCTATATTGAATTTCTGACTTAGTTAATGTGGCAGCATTATTATAATTGTTGACTATGGATATTCTTTAACTTTTCAATTAGGAAAAATTCCATTTGTCAGAAGAAAGTAGTTATATATCTACACAGTATAGCCTTCGTCCAAAAAGAGAAGAGATCAAATTACAAGAAATAGATTCTAAGGAAGAAAAATTTGTTGCAAAAGGACCTGCAAGGAAAACCCTTGAAGTGACACCTGCACCAACAAAGGACTTGGAGTTTGGAGGAGTTCCTGGTAGGCCTCAGAGCCGGGCCCAGGGAGGGCAGGTGGGTGGGCTGGTGGTAGTTACTATAAGGTACACTGGAAAGGCCTTTCTGAAGAAATCTGCTATAGGTGAGGTAGTGAGCCAGCTGGGAACTTGAGGAAGCGCCTTCCAGAGAAGGTACAGTGGATGCAAAAGCCTGAGGTGGGAGCATTTGGGGGGGATTATGGAGCAGAAAGGATGTCAGTGTTGCTACGTTTAAAACTTTTAGCAATCTAGGTCGGGTGCAGTGGCTCACACCTGCAATCCCAGCACTTTGGGAGGCCAAGAGGAGAGGATTGCCTGAACTCACGGGTTCGAGACCAGCCTGGGGAACATGGCAAGACCTCATCTCTACAATAAATCAAGAAAAATTAGCTGGGCTTGGTGGTGCATGCCTGTAGTTCCAGCTAATTGGAAGGCTGAGGCAGAAGTATCACCTGAGCCCAGCAGGTTGAGGCTGCAGTGGCTGTGAGCGTGCCACTGCCCTCCAACCTGAGCAGAGTGAGATTCCGACTCAAAAAATACAAAAAAAAACAAAACTTTCAGCAATCTGTTCAGAGGTTTTCTGTAGAGAAGTACAAAACAATGATAAAGGAAGGTTGATCTGGGAGTTGTATATAGCAAGGATGGTGACCTATTAGGGACAGATCAGCTAATAATCAGATCTGGGATGGCAGAGCTTGGCTTAGGCTGTAGCAGTGGGAAGAAGCTGCCTGAGCAGCACGGGGTCATGATGTCTGCCCTACCCGTTGGACAGGTTGATTGTGTGTGAGTGTCAGAGATCTGAAGTGTGAAAAAGCCTTGGAGTTATTAAGTGGGTGGGAGTGATGAAATTTTATGAGCTAGTAAAAGAAATAACTTCTTGGTTAAATGGCCTAAAATCCTGTATCTTTAGGTGCTTTGTATTTTGTAAATTATATTCCGCGACTAGCTGATCTGTTACAGATGGTGTCCAGCATCACTTAAAATCTGTGCACATGTTACATGAATATGACACTGTTTTAATTGTTAGAAACTTAAAAATATTTATATTTTTTGTTAAGATTAGACTGATAATTTTTTGATGTTCTGATCTTTAGTTTGTTGGCGTTTCAACATTTTAGTCCTCCATGGTTGGAGGTTAAGTGTTTTAGAGTTGGTTTCTGAGGTGGGATTTAGCTATTCAGTGCTGGACTTCTGCTACTTCTGCTTTGATGCCCATGGTTGCTTGCCCACCAGAGATGACTAGAGACAGGAGTTTTTGATGGTACTTTAGAAATGGGCTTCAGACAGCTGGTCAGATCTGAGTTCTGACTTAAAAAAAAACAACTAAAATGATTCTTAAATAAACTGCATTGAAATTTGAGTCTTGAATATTCATGAATTGTTTGCAGGTGTGTTTCTCATCATGTTTGGCCTGCCTGTCTTCCTCTTCCTGTTGCTGTGTAAACAGAAAGATCCCAGTCTTTTGAATTTTCCTCCTGCTTTGCCAGCTTTGTCTGATCTATGGGAAACCAGAGTATTTGGGGTCTACCTTCTCTGGTTTTTCATTCAAGCTCTGTTCTACCTACTGCCAATTGGGAAGGTAAGTTTACAGTTGTCTTGTTTTAATAAGATGGAGTCTTGCTATGTTACCCAGGCCTGTCTCCAGCTTCTGGGCTCATGTGATCCTTCTACCTCAGCCTCCCAAGTCCCTAGGATCACAGGTGTGTGCCACAACATATTGTTGGTCATAACTCCCAAGACCTTAAGCCATTACTCCTATACTCTTTAACACTTGCTTGTTAAAAAGAACTTTAAACATCTGATTGAGATTTCTTGTGTACTTTTCAAAGCAGTCAGAAAGCTATAAGCGCTTTTGCAAAATAGCTGACTCTCAGAGGAGTTGCTGGGGGTAAAAAGGTCCTGCTCAGTATGTGTCATTTCAGATGCAGTGTTTTAAATAATTAATTGATAGGCTGTTGAGCTCAGTGGACTCTAGTCTGTCTGTATCTTTTACTTAAAAAAAATGAGTCTCATTTTAATCTCTTTGAGAAAGAAGTTTGTTGTCAAGAACATTTTATGTTCTTTTCAGATTCATTCAATATCTTCAAGATTTGTCTGTTGTAATTTTTTTAATTGTAATTTTTTTCTTCTTTCAGTAGAATACTTTACTTGCTTATATTTAAAGGAACATGATATTCCCTAAGCAATACATAATTTATTTAAAGATCTTATTCTTTGGGCTTTGCAAGTTTGCCAACTGTCTGTAAGCCAAAGGATCAGTTTTACTAGGAGTGGTGAATGCCAGTAAGAGGAGGATAGAGCTGCAGACTTAATACTGTGGTGTGTCACCGTAACTTTAGTGGCTCTAGCAAGGATTTTTGTGATACAGACCGCCGGTCATTTTTTGGATAAGATTGTACAGTTAAATTCAGGTTAATTTTAAGGTAAGCCTATTTCAAACTATTAAGGAAGGCAGTTTTGTTAGTTACAGATCATATGTATATAGTCATAGATCATATTTATATAGTCACAGACTAAATCTAGAGTGGGCCCCCATAGTACACTTGGAATTTGTTCTCTGGGTCAAACGTCCAGCGAAGTTTTTATCTGATCATTTTGAGAGGGTTGTGTCACAATTTGTGGAAGAAATGTCCCAAGTTGTGGCAAACAGGTGACTAGTTCTTCACCATGACAATACACCTGGACATACTGAGCTGAGTGTTCAGCAGTTTTTGACAAAAAACAGCATGACCCCTGTGCCCTACCTGCCCAATTTATCTGATCTTACCCCAATGAAGAAAGTCCTTAAAGCTAAATGTTTTGCCAGTGTGGGTGAGGTGAAACAACAGCAGAAGCACTGAAAGACATTCAAATTGACGAGTTCAAAACTGTTTTGAGCAGTGGGAAGCGTATCTCGATAGGCGTATTGCATCACAGAGCACTTTGAAGGTGACTGAAGTTTAAACATGTAATAACAAGTAGTTTTTTTATAAATACTGATTTTTTTGGGGGTCCCTCCTCATATACTGTACAGCTGTCCCTTGGTATCCTTTCAGGATTGGTTCCAGGACTTTCTGCAAATACCAAAATCTGAGGATGTTCTGGTGCCTTATAGAAGATGGTGTAATATTTGTATACAACCTACACACATTGTCCTTGTATACTTTAAATCTCTAGATTACTTATAATACCTAATACAATGTAAATGCTGTGTTCATTGTTATGCTGTATGGTGAATAATGACAAGAAAAAAGTAACTTGTTCACAGCTACAGTTTTGGTTTTTTTTCCCAAATAATTTTGATCTGTGGTTGGTTGAATCCATTGATGTGGATGGAACCCATGGATGTGGAGGACCAGCTGTATTTTGTAACTATATGAGGGGGGACCCAAAAAAACCTGGAATTAATTTATTTATTCAAAATTGTATATTTGTTCTTACATGTTTAAATTTGTCACCTTCAAAGTACCCTCCATTTGATGCTTTTTCCATACTTAAAACAGTTTTGAGCTCAATTTTGATGCCTTTAGTGCTTCTGCTGTTTTGTTTCACCTCCTCCACATCAACAAAATGTTTCCCTTTGAGGACTTTTTTTCATCCAGGGGAGCAAAAAAAAATTGCTTCAGGTGAGATTGGGTGAGTAGGGAGGGTAGGGCACAGGGGTCTTGCCATTTTTTTATCAAAAACTACTGAACACTCAGCATGGCGTGGGCAAGTGTGCTCATAAATCGCCCATCATGAAGTGAGCAAACACACTGAAAGAAACTCCAAAAAAAAATGCGCTGAAGCCAAACACAGCCTTTCACAACAACGCTAGCCGGTACACTGATGCCAGTGAGCTTCTAGAACATCTTACTAGTGAGGGAAGCCTGTATTATAAGGGACCCACCCTGAAATAGATAATTCTGGTTTTTTTTGGGCCCCCCCTTGTATAATTGTAGACTAAAACCCAACACAATTTTTACTAGACACCTTGAATAGATAAAAATCATCTGAAATAAGCATGTGGGATTTTTTAAATCCTGTGATCTCAAACAGGTTTTGTATTTCTCCTCCTAGGCAAGAGATATGCCAGCTAATGAAATACATAGTTGATGAAAGGATAAAGTAGTGTAGCCCAAGATAAATGATACAGTATTCTTTTTTTTTTTTTTGAATCAGAGTCTCACTTTGTAGCCCAGGGCCTAGGTTGGAGTGCAGTGGCATGCTGCTCATAGCCACCACAGCCTCAACTTACTAGGCTCAGGTGATCCTTCTGCCTTAGCCTTCCAAGTAACTGGAACTACAGGCATGTGCCACCATGCCCGGCTAATTTATTTTTATTTTTATTTTTATTTTTATTGTAGAGATGAGGTTTCTCCAAGTTGCCCAGGTTGGGCTCAACCCACGAGCTCAGGCAGTCCTCTCACCTCGGCCTCCCAAAGTGCTGGGATTATAGCCGTGAGCCACTGCGCCCGGCCTGATATAGTATTCATATCTTACAGTTTAAAACAAATCACTACATTTGTGAGTAGTTATTTTGGGGAGTAAAATGTGGCTGGCCTTAGGCAAGTGGGCTTTTTACTGAGCCAGTTCAGTCTCCTCTTGAGTACCTTTCTTGTGGATATCACAGTGCTGTGTGCTGTCGGTGATGCAGAGGCAGAGAGATGGGATGCTTCTGACCCATGAAGCATCTCACAGTCTCTTATTGAAAACAAAAGAATCCTGTGAAACAGTTAAATAACTGGATGAACAGATATGTGTAAACAGAGTAAGTATATGAGTATGTGTCATCAAATCGCATATGGGCCATAGTAGATTGGGTAAGTAGGGTAGAGCCAGATTGAAAAGGACCTCACAAGTGGAAGACAGTGAAGTTGTACTGTGTTTTGTAAACAATTAGAAGCCATTGCAGATGTGTGAGCTAGGAGTCTGCTAGATATAAAGGTACTGTAAGCACATTTAGTCTTGAGGTGGTCCATGGGAGTGTTGGGAGAGGGTGACTATTGCAGTCATTTCAGTGCTACACTGAAGTTATTACCAGATTTGTATTTAAGAGAAATTCCTGAAGGTGGAATTGCTTCCTCAAAGGGCTTGCCATTAAGGTTTTTGAAGTATGTTCCCAAACTTCCCTACTGCGATATATATACCCTCCTTCTTGGGCATGTTAAAAGTTAAGTGATGTTAGAAGATATATATATATACATATATATGGTGGTGATGTGCTTTTTAAACTTTTAAATTTTTTTCTTTTAAGGTTGTAGAAGGCACGCCTCTTGCTGATGGAAGAAGACTCAAATATAGATTAAATGGTGATTTTTTTTTTTAAACTGAAACTGATGTTTTGATAGCTTAAACTTTTAAGTTGTACTCTTTAAACTATCAAAGCTGATTACACCAGTGTAGTAAATAGTAAATTATCTCTTAGTAGTCAGAAAGGCATGCAAATAAATTGTTTATGCCTGTGACCAACATGTAAAATTATGGCACATAAACTACCATAGCCTCTCAGTTGCTCATTTCGTTATCCAGTTTTATTAATAGCATTTATCACTATTAGAAGTCATTGCACTTGTCCAGGATTTTAACACCCTGAGGTACCACTGTGGCCTGAGAAGCCCCTCCCGCCCTTGCTGTCTGGGTTGTCTCTTGAACATGTGTTATACTCTTTTCTCGGGGTCTTTGTCGGAAAACTTTTCCCTAAAATGTCTCGGCTGTGTCTTCAACTCTCTTGTCTCTGCTGAAAGAAGCCTTCAGGTCCCTTTTCCTCCTTACCCTGTTTTTTTTCTCTCTGACAGTTATGCCTCCCCAGCATCAGTGTGCTTGTCTCTTCACTGGAGTTTCCCCACTAGGATGCAGCCTTGTGGGCTGGGACTTAGCTGTGTTCGTTATGGTGCCATTGGTACTGGGAAAATGACTGGACCTGTAATGACTTAGTGAGTTAGTAGGCACTCACTCGTATGTGAGCGCTTAGTGAGTTAGTAGGCACTCACTCGTATGTGAGCGCTGGATGGATAAGGTTGTGGGCTCATTGAATAGCTTAAGAAATGGGCAGACATTGCCCTCTCTTGGTCTAGCACCTCAGATGGTGGAAGTATGTGCTGAGGGCATTAGTCTGGCTTTGCCATTTGAGGACTTTGGCAAAGTACGCATCTATTTTTTAGCTATCCTTGAATGATTTTCCATTTATGAGATTATCATGTTTTCCTTTCCTTGGGAATTACACTATATATTTTTAATGCTTCATCTTTTTATCCTACCAATTATTTTCTAACTTTGGATACATTTTGTTTATAGACTTATCCAGCATCTAGTCTACCTGCAGTCAGTCACTGCTGGGTTCTAAAAGGGACGACAAAGATATTTTAGACGCTGCCTGCCTTTTAATACCAACCATATGAAGCATCTTACCTAGCTCAGTGCCTGACCCCTGACGGGTGCTTAATGCTTCTTTGCTGCAACTGTCAGACTTTTTGTTGCTTTTGTTAATGGAGCAAACTTGGATGATGGAGGGTCTTTGACACCACCCTCTCTCCAGCGTTGCACATTGAAGCAGAATCTGGGGAGTGATGGGTTGTTTCCTTTTTGCCATCAGGTCTTTAATACTAGTGTCTTGTGTGTTTCTCTCTAGAACACCAGTTCTTTTCTGAGTAGTCTTGTTTTGTATTTTCTCTTCCCTTTGAGGGGTATGTTACATTCGGAGACTGAATGCAGTACTTGGATACAGAGCTGTTGGAACCAGCAGGGTAGTGGCTGACCAAGTTGCTTGATCTTTCTTTTTTAAAATGTCCTTATCTAGTTACTCTGGTTCAAGTATTACAAGATTCCTTTTTGTGATATTTTACCATTATAAACTAATGAGATTCCTAGGAAGTTTTGAATGATTATTTTTAATCCCCATAGGCTAGAGAGCAAAAGAATATTTTGTCTACTATTCTTTAAAAAAAATCATAAATTTTATGAAAGTTAAATGATTTTTTTTTTTTTTGGAGTTAGAGTCTCACTCTGTCGCCTAGGCTGGAGTGCAGTGGCATGCTCACGGCCACCGCAGCCTTGACCTACTGGGCTCAGGCGGTCCTTCCACCTCAGCCTTCCAAGTAGTTGGGACTACAGGCACACACTACCACACCTGACTAATTTTTTAAATGTATTTTAGAGATGAGGCTTCGCCATGTTGCCCAGGTTGGTCTTGAACCCCTGGGCTTAGGCATCCTTTCGTCTCGGTGTCCCAAAGTACTGGGATTACAGGCTTGAGCCATTGTACCCAACCAAATGAATATTTTAAAAGGCAAAATTTTAAAAGATAAAAGTTATTTGTGGGAGTAAACCTGATATATGGAAAATGTAGATTTAAATAATAAATTTGAGATGACCCTTTTACTTTACAAAAGCTTTGGTTTTAGACTCCCTATATAAATAACAGCTCTCTCGTTTCTGTGTTTGACCATTTATCCAGATGTGATCTGACAGTCACTGGCAGCCCAGTTCTTTCAGGCACTCAACTCTGAAAGCCAAACTATTTCTTTGGCCAAAAGAAAAAGCAGCACCCACTGAGCCGCTGTCTGTGGCAACAGAACTAACCCGGAGCAAGAGTTCCCCTTGTGGCGCCTCACCCGGTGCTTTTTAGCTTGGCATTGCATGGGAATGTCCCCATCCCACGGAATCTTCTCAGATCCTGCCTGGCCTGGGGCATTTGTGTTGTGTGGCCTCTGCTGTGAGGGTGGGGTCTTGAGATCCATGTTCTGGGTAGTAGAATGTGACTAGATCTTTTGGCACTTTGACAAGGTAGTTCAAGTATAATTATGTATAATTTTATAGCTGTCAAGATTTCCCTACCATTAGGTAAGGACATTAGACTTTAAAATGTGTGTTTGGCCTATCTCTGTTAATAGTTAGCCATTTGTGCCTGAGAGTTGGATTATGTGAATTTGAGGTTCTTTTCATCTTTTTAACAGTTAGTGAATTTTTCTGTGTACTTCCTTTCAGCTTTCCCTTAATTAAACTGAAAAATAATAACTTAAGTATGTTAAAATATTTGAAAAATCATACAAGAGATATGGTATCTATATTGAAGATTATACCTCAGGGATATTGCTTATTTGCATATTTGTGTGTATTTAGTCTGAATAATGAAATTAAGGCTTTAAAAAATGACATTATACTGTATAAGTCTCATGTGAGCCCTGAGTTAGCATTAATTCCCTCCTTTTTTTTTCTTTTAAAGGATTCTATGCTTTTATCCTGACATCTGCAGTCATCGGAGCATTTCTCTTTTGGGGCATAGAGCTGAATTATGTGTACAAACATTTTCTTAAGTTTGCACTGGCAGCCACTGTTTTTTCTGTGGCCTTGAGTGTTTATCTCTACGCACGCTCTTGGAAAGCGTCCAGGAATGAACTGTCGCCTGCCAGCTCTGGTGAGCAGTGGTAAATTGTGTGTTGGATCAGTGTATCCCAGAGCCCTCTAGCAGTCACTTCTAGACTTGAGTAGATTGCTTTCTTTCAAGCTCCATTTTATGGGCAATGAAGAGAAATAAGAAAAAGTGAAAAAATAAAGAAAAAAGTTAAAGGAAGAAAATATTATTTTTCCTTTATATTTTCCTATTCATTTCTTCCTTATTTAGTCACTTAATGATAGTATGACAGTAAACTTACAGGCATCATGATTTATCACAAATACTGTGTTTTTGACCAAAGTAGTAACACCTTTTAAAAAACAAAAATAAGCCGGGCTCGGTGGCTCAGCCTGTAATCCTGCGCCTTTGGGAGGCTGAGGTGAGTGGATTGCCTGAGCCCGCAGGTTCAAGACCCGCCTGGGCAGTGAGACCTCATCTCTACAATAAATCAAAAAATCAGCCGGGC
>NW_007259390.1:110601-113708 GCF_000164805.1 Carlito syrichta
TCTGGGCGACAGAGTGAGACTCCAACTCAAAAACAAACAAACAAACAAAACAAACAAAAATAAAACAGAGGTTACACATTGGTTGATTCTGACCTAAATATTTAAACATAAAAAAAGGTTTTTTATCTTAAAAAATTGTGACTATAAAATTAAAAAAGACTCCAGTTCTCTTAAAGTTGGGAGATCTGGGCCTCTGGTCCCCCAAAGGGTGGAGGGCTGCTCTTTCTGTTGGGCAGGTATCCCTGGCTCCCTTAGTCTGTGCCATTCGCTCTCATCTCTCACCACCAGAACCTTCCTCAGGCTCTTGTAGACAGTTGAATTGTGAACCCTGGATAATGGGCAGCAGTGCAGTTTTAAAGACTGACTGGGTTTGGAACACTGTTTGGGTAAACACTTTTCCCTTCTCAGGAAATGCTGTTTATGATTTCTTCATTGGCCGTGAATTAAATCCTCGAATTGGTACTTTTGATCTCAAATACTTTTGTGAATTGCGCCCTGGATTGATTGGATGGGTATGTCTTTTTTTTTTCTCCCTAAATTTCAATTCAGTAGTTCATATTAATTTCTAGAAAGAAATGTAGAACATTTAAAAATAAGCAGTGATGTGGTATATTTTTAGGGATAATTATAACTTTCCATAAATCTATCAAAATATTTTCTTGCTGTAAACGTTTTCCAGAAATTTAAGATGCTCTGTTATAGGTTATGAAAAATTAAAGAGTTTTTCTGTGTTTTATTATTATTATTTTTGCAACGGGATCTCACTCTGTCACCCAGGCTAGAAGTGCAGTGGCATGATCATGGCTCACCATAGCCTCAAACTTGTAGGCTCAAGTGATCTTCTTGCCTCTGCCTCTCAAGTTGCTGGGACTACAGGCATGTGCCAGTATGCCCTGCTACTTTTTCTGTTTTTTCATAGAGATGAGGTCATGCTTTGTTGCCCTGGGTGTTCTCGAACACCTGGTTTCATGCATTCCTCCTTCCTCAGCCTCCCAAAGTGTTGGGATTACAAGCAAGAGCCACTGTGTCCAGCATTTTTTTTTTATTATATCAGTTTATTTTTATGTAGGAAAGTGATAGTGTGAATGAATGAATGTAAGGAAAAATGTATTTTTTTCCCTTTTTAAAAACTTTATCCAGTTTTAGACTTGTAGAAGGGTTGTAAAAATAGAGCAACATGTTTCCTCATATCCTTCACCCTACTTCCTACAATGTTAGCATCTGCCAAAATCCTAGTACAATGATTAACAGTGCTATAGTATTGGTGACTAAATCCATAGACCTTACTTAAGGTCACCCTTTTTCCCACTGTTATCCTTTTTCTGTTTCAGGATCCTCTGTAGCAGCAGTCCCCAACCTTTTTGGCATCAGGGACTGGTTTTGTGGAAGGCATCTTTTCCACAGCAGGGGAAGGGATGTCAGGGTAGGCGGGGTGGAAATCATCAGGCATTCGATCCCCATAAGAAGCGTGCAACCTAGATCTCTCGCTTGCGCAGTTCACAATGGGGCAGTAGGGTTTGTGATCCTGTGAGGATTTAAGGCTGTAGCTGATCTGACAGGAGGCAGAGCTCCACTCCTGCTGCTCACCTCCTGCTGTGCAGCCCAGGGCTTGGGGACCCCTGCCCTACAGGATCCCAGGATGCATTTAGTTGTTATTTCTTCCTAGTCTCTAATCTGTAATAGTTGTTTAGTCTTTCCTTGTCTCTCATGACCTTGGTTGTATCTTTTTGGGTGATGAGTATTAGTCAGTTATTTCATTTTATTTTGTTTTAATTTTTGAGTTGAGGTCCCACTCTGTTGTTGAGGCTGGAATGCAGTGGAACAATCACAACTCTCTGCAGCCTCAAACTCCTGGGCTCAACTGATCCTCCCATCTCAGCCTCTCAAATAACTGAGATTACAGGCACATGACACCATACTTGGCTAATTTTTAAATTTTTTGTAGAGATGAGATCTTGCTATGTTGCCTAGGTTGGCCTCGAACTCCTGGACTCAAGGTTGGCCTCAACTCCTGGACTCAAGCCTCCCGTCTTGGCCTCCCAAAGTGCTGGGAATATAGACGGGAACCACTGTGCCTGGCTAGTCAGTTATTTTGTAAGAGTGTGCCTCAATCTGAGTCATCCAAATTTTTTTTTAATGATTAGAATGAGGTTACGCACTTGTGACAAGAATGTCACAGAGATGATACTGTGTCCTTCTCAGTGTATTGGATCCAGGGGTTCATGGTGTTGAGATGCCTTGTTCTTGGTGGCGGGTATGTGTAAGGTAGGGTCTGCCAGGTTTCTCAGCTGTGAAGTTTACTCTTTCCCTTTTTAGTGCTAAGATCTCTGTGGAGGTACTTTGAAATTGTATACTTTCCCTTTTTATTTCAGGTGGTTATTAACTTGGTGATGCTTTTGACTGAAATGAAATTACATCAGCGTGCTGTTCCATCCTTGGCCATGATTTTGGTTAACAGTTTCCAACTTCTATACGTGGTGGATGCTTTGTGGAATGAGGTAATTAATTAAGAGCTGAGGCCCTTGGAGTCAGATGGCTTTGAGTGCGGGTGACCTCTCCCCTACTCAAAGGGGAATATAGCCAAGGCTTGTGAGGAGGACATGAGAAGCCAGTTCACATGAAGCATTCAGCTGACACAGTGAGCACCGACAGGTGGGAAGTTTTAGGCATTTGGTAATGCTTCCATGTATGTCAGCAGCTCTTGTATTTGACAGTAATATTCTAAGTATTTGAGGTCAGTGGATCTTGGTTTTGTTTTTGTGAGTGATGACCAGTTCATATAAATACAAATTAATTCCTTAATTATTATATTACATAAAAATGAATGGATTATCATCAAAATAGAATGGTGTTTTTTGTGTTGTCAAGAGGCAGCTACTTTTTTAAAAAAAAATTTTTATTTTAAAGATGGTGGGGTATGATTCAGGGTTAGGTATACAAATGTTTATTATGCAGGTACCTACTCCCCTCCCCCCCTGCAGATTCCCACTGCTGCCAATCATTTTCTTATAGTATAATGATAATTGTTCAAGGTCTGCTTATGAATGAGAACATGTGATAGTCAGTTCTTTGTTTCTGTGGTAGATCACTTAGTATCATAGACTCCA
>NW_007259390.1:113728-114403 GCF_000164805.1 Carlito syrichta
AGCAGTTTTTCATATACTTGTGGGTGGTAATTTGCATGTGTCTGTTCATGTCTTTGGTCATTTTTTAATTTTTAATTTTTATTTTTTTGAGAAAGCAGGATTTATTGAGAGGACAGAAAGCTCCCACAATGGGAGGAGACCCAAGGGGGGTGATGCTTTGCCCATTTTTTAATGAATTAAAAAATTTTTATTTTAAAGATGGTGGGGTATGATTCAGGGTTAGGTATACAAATGTTTATTATGCAGGTACCTACTCCCCTCCCCCCCTGCAGATTCCCACTGCTGCCAATCATTTTCTTATAGTATAATGATAATTGTTCAAGGTCTGCTTATGAATAAGAACATGTGATAGTCAGTTCTTTGTTTCTGTGGTAGATCACTTAGTATCATAGACTCCAAGTTCATCCAAGGAGACAACCACTTCTTAAATACTGGGGAGTTGTATTTTTTTTTTTTTTTTTTTTTTTTTTTTTAGTGATTCAAAATATGAAGAGCTCTAATTAGAAGGAATAAAAAATCAGGAATCAAGGTACATTGAGAAAACCAGTTTAAATAAAGTTAAATTTCTTTTTTTTTTTTTTTTTTTTTTTTTTTTTTTTTTTTTGAGTTGGAGTCTCACTCTGTCACCCAGACTAGAGTGCAGTGGCTGCTCCTGGCCACCGCAGACTCAACCTG
>NW_007259390.1:114423-132194 GCF_000164805.1 Carlito syrichta
CCAAATTGCCCAGGCAGGTCTCGAACCCGCAGGCTCAGGCAATCCACTCACCTCAGCCTCCCAAAGGCGCGGGATTACAGGCTGAGCCCAGCATAAAGTTAAATTTCAATTCGTGGCTTTTCCCATACACTGATACGTCATTAAGGCTTTCTATTTTGTCATATTTACTGTTATCTTTGTAATCATCTCCACATTCCAAGTTGAGTTTTCTTTCCATTTTAAAAACAAAATTGGCAGCTCGACATCATAATGTTCCAAAACAAGTTTTTATGACAGTCTGTTGAGGCATTCTGTTGACATTTTGGGAGAAGGCTTCTTCCCTTTGAGTCTGAGGTATTTAGGAAAAACTCATATTTGGTCATCAGTGCTTTACTCTCCCTCTTCACCCACCCCCAGGATGGTCTTTACATAATTTTGGCCTTCTATGCAAGATCACTTGTATTCAGTCAGAACAACTTTGAAAGTTTGATGTTGGTATTTCGATGATTTTTGAGGATTAGGACCTCTTTGAGGTAAGGAAAACTCAGTTATTAAATGCAGACCCTGGCTTAGAGCCTGGGAAGTTGTGAAGGGAGTGATAGCATCTGTTAACGAAGTCCTTTAGAAATTCCAGATCTACCCAAAATTAGACATGCTTTTGAAACAAAAAAAACCAGATCTTTTGTAAATGCACTTAATATCTCTATATAACTCAGTATAGTTATATATAGATAACTGCTGTTATAGAATAAGTAGCTGCTAAGGAACATGTAGGTTACAGTTTACAAGACAAATGGTATTTCACTGTTATTTTATCACCTCAGAGTCTTTTAAAAAAAACTTTCCAGACCAGGTGTGGTGGTTCAAGCCTGTAATTCCAGTACTTTGGGAGACTGAGGTGAGAGGATTGTCTGAGTCCAGGGGTTCAAGACCAGCCTGGGCAATTTGGTGAGACCTCGTCTTTACAATAAATCCAAAAAATTAGCCAGATGTGGTAGCACACACCTGTAGTTCCAGCTGCTTGGAAGGTTGAGGAGGAAGGATGGCCTGAGCCCAGTGGGTCAAGGCTGCGGTGGCCATGAGTGTGCCACTGCCCTCCAGCCTGGTTGACAGAGTAAGACTCCAACTCAAAAAACAAAAAACTTTCCAATTATTAGTGATTATTCTTTCGAGTTTCTTCCTTCTAGCTGTCTGTCATGTAGTGGTAGTCACTTTTTTTTTTTGATTTGGAGTCTCACTCTGTCACCCAGACTGTAGTGCACTGGCCACTCTCGACCACTGCAGCCTCGACCTGCTGGGCTCCGGCGATCCTTCTGCCTCAGCCTTCCAAGTAGCTGAAACTACAGGCGCGCTACCACGTGTGGCTGATTTTTGATTGATTGTAGAGATGAGGTCTCGCCAAGTTGCCCAGGTGGGTCTCGAACACGCGGGCTCAGGCAATCGGTAGTCACTTTTTAATTGTCTTAGAAATTCATATTTTCTATAGTTTTAGTCAAATATCAACTTCTATTAACAAAAAATGTTTGCACCTTAAGGCAAAACTCTGAAGCCAATATTAACATAGTTATAGGGTAGAGGATTCAGTTGGGAAGCTGTTTTCTGTATCTCGGCCAGATTATAATAAGCTTCTTGAGGAAAGGATTTGATATATGATTTTCTTTAGCATCTGGCATGCCACTGGACAATTAGCAGGTGCTGGATAACTTTTCTTGTTAGGTCACTTGATAGAAGTTCCTCTATATTCAAGAATGTGCCACACCTTAAGAAAACTGAGAATACCAGTTTAAATATGAATGACACTTGCTCTGAGTTTGTCCTGTGAATGCCTTGGGGCTTTAGGAGCTGAAGTGCCGGTCCTACCCCCATACCCCCAGCTGGCACCAGATGCCTGCACTTTGCCCCCTCCCACTGCCAGCTCCTGTGTGTCTCTGCTATTAGCACTGCGTCTGATTTATCTGCCCCATTTTTTTGGTCAGCTTTATCCTGTTTTGGACCAGGAATCAGATCAGAGTTCTTGAGAGTTTATGTGCACAGGAATAAGCCATTGTTAGGAACAGAAAGTTAAACCCTGCATGTTCTCACTCATATATGGAAGCTACAAAAAGTTGATCTCATAGAAGTAAAAAGTAGAACAGAGGATGCTAGAGACTCGAAACAGTGGGGGGAAGGGGAGATGGGGAGAGAGTTGTTAAAGGATACAAACTTACAGCTAAATAGCAATAAGTTCTAAGGCCTTATAGCATTGTAGGGAGACTATAGTTAATAAATGATTATGTTTCAAATAGCTGGAAGGAGGATATTGAATATTCCCAATAAAAATAAATGATAAGCTTTTGAGATGATAGATATGCTAATTACCCTGATCTGATCACTATATACTATATATAGAGCAACATCACTATGTACCCCATGAGTATGTACAATTATGTGTCAATTAAAAAAATAAGGCACTCTTTTGACAAAAGACTATGAGCCCAAGAGCCTAGATTTGTGACACTGGTTTTTCTGTTCCATGTGACATCTGTTTTTCTGTTTCATAGTCTATTTGCTTCATTTCATGTATAAATTAATAAACAGAAGTAGTACTCTTTGGAGGTATCACCCTTTTTCTCTAAGCTAGAATTTTGATTCTTCAACAGAGCTTATGCTAGCTAATTTTTCTATAGTATGTTCTGAAGTCAGGCAGTCTAAGGATTCCCTCAGGCCAAGCCTTCTGAGTTTTGAGGTTTGTGGTGTCTCTGCATTCCAGAGTCTGCCTGCAGGTGCCCAGGCAGAGTGAAGGGCCTGGGCAGAGAGGCGTGGGAAGTGTTTTAGAGATTTGTTATCTCAGGGCCATGGAGTGGGAGACTGGAATGACAGGAAAGTGTGATGCCAGGATGGCCTAACCTAGTGTAAGATGCAGGCCAGGTGAATCGTATCTCCCCCACTTTTAGGAAAATTGGTTGGCGCTCCACCTATAGCCCTATATACATCTGTTTGTAAACTAGTACTTGTTGTGAATATTGTAAAAGTAGGAACTCTTTCTCCCTTCCCCCATCTAATCCTTATAGGAAGCATTGTTGACAACCATGGACATTATCCATGATGGATTTGGATTCATGCTGGCTTTTGGAGATTTAGTGTGGGTTCCATTTGTTTACAGCTTGCAAGCCTTTTACTTAGTCAAGCATCCAAATGAAGTGTCTTGGCCAATGGCTTCTCTAATTATTGTTCTGAAACGTGAGTATTGATTTCAGCCTCCGTTTAACTTATTAAATATTAGGTACTGAGTCTTCTGTGCTCTGTTAGCTACATATTTGTAACATGCCATTGTAAATAGTCATAATTGCCTCAATTGTGAAGTAATTTATGATGAGTAGTAAAAAGATTCTGCATCTTGCAAAGAGAAGGATGGTTCATACTTGGATTCTCAGTAGTTTTCTAAACATTTTAAACAAACCATCTTGTTTTTACATTAAATAAGTTCAGTTTGTTTTAGTAACCATTCATCTTTTCTGTTTAGTGCTTGCTTTTTCCAATAGACATCTTTAAAAGTGGGAAGGCTGGTCTTGCCTTCATAGAGCTCACATTCTAACAGAGAACTAAGACACTCGTACTGTGGTGTGAGGTGTGTGAATGAGCACGCGTAAGAGGGACGTAGTTGATGCGGTGTTTGATCTGAGTTTTAGTGAGTAAAAATGGGATAGGGAGATGAGTAAGTCAGGCACAGGGAACAACTCAGCAAGGGTCTCTGGTGGGTGGGGAAGCGGGAAGTGAGTCTGGGAAAGTGAGGAGTCTAGTTTGGCTGCAGCTGAGGTCCATCAGGGTTCATCATGGATTTTGCTTCAGGATGATTTTTCTTTTTTTGAGTTGGAGTCTCACTCTATCGCCCAGGCTGGAGTGTCGTGGCATACTCACCACCACTCCAGTGTCGACCTGCTGTGCTTCGGCTAGCTTTCCACCTCAGCCTTCCAAGTAGCCAGAACTACAGGCACGTGCTACCATACCCAGCTAATTTTTGATTTATTGTAGAGATAAGGTCTCGGCCAAGTTGCCGGGGCTGGTCTGGAACCTGCAGACTCAGGCAATCCACTCACCTCAGCCTCCCAAAGTGCTGGGATTACAGGCTGAGCCATTGAGCCTAGCCTGATTTTCCTTTATCTTTTCATCATTATGCTGTTAATTAAACACCTCCACAACAGGTTGGGTAGGGAAAATTAGCATTGAACTTCAAATATAGCTAGTTTTGCTGCACTGATTATTATCTGTGAGAGAAGAAATTCAAACCATTGGCTAAAATTAAGATTTAGTTTTCCCATTGGTTTAGTTATTCATGTACATACATACAAGTATATGTGTGTGTTTGTGTGTATTTTTTTTTAATTTTTATTTTTGGTTTATTGTAGGGATGAGGTCTCACCAAGTTGCCCAGGCTGGTCTTGAACCCCTGGGCTCAGGCAGTCCTCTTACCTCTGCCTCCCGAAGTGCTAGGATTACAAATGTGAGCCATAACCGGAATCAGTGGCTCAGCCTGTAATCCTGCACCTTTGGGAGGCTGAGGTGAGTGGATTGCCTGAGCCCGCGGGTTCGAGACCTGCCTGGGCAGCGAGACCTTATCTCTACAATAAATAAAAAAATCAGCCAGGTATGGTAGCGCATGCCTGTAATTCCAGCTACTTGGAAGGCTGAGACAGAAGGATCGCCGGAGCCCAGCAGGTCGAGGCTGTGGTAGCCGGAAGCGGGCACTGCGCTTCAGTCTGGGTGGCAGAGTGAGACCCCAACTAAAAAAAAAAACCCAAAAAAACAAATGTGAGCCATTGTGTCTGGCACAAGACAGTATACTTTATAGTTCAGCTAAAGATGGGGAGTGTCTTAGTCCATTTTGTCTGCTCAAACAATACCTGAGACTGAGTAATTTGTAATGAATAGAAATTTATTTGGCTCATGGTCCTGGAGGCTGGGGAGTCCGAGAGCATAGTGCCAGGATCTGGTGAGGGCATTCCTCTTGTGTCATTCCATGGCAGAAGGTGGAAAGGCAAGAGAGGCTGAGAGCAAGAAGGGCCAAACTCACTTTTATAACAAACCTACTTTTGGGATAATGAACACATTTTAGTGATAATGACATTCATCTATTCATAAGGGCAGAGTCCTCATGACCTGATTTTCTCTTAAAGGTCTCACCTCTCAACACTGTTGCACTGGGGATTAAGTTCTAACTCATGAATTTTGGGGGCACATTCAAACCATTGCAAGATGTAGAGTTTTTTCTTACTATTTTTTTGAGGACTGACAATATAATAGTTAAATTTCAGTGATACTGTCAGGGCCTATGGATTTTGACATTTTTAAATGTAAGTAAAGTCATGAACTTGTAGGCTTGCAGTGGGATTCAGCAGAAATTTAAAGTGCTGATGTTCTGGTATTGATTTGTGAAGCTAGTGTTTGACTAAGAAAGTGTTTGTGATATGACCAGTAGATATCATAACTAACAGATGAGATAGCCTGTAATTTTGATTATACTGAACTCTAGTATTGGTTTTATTGTAATGTGGGCTGTCTTAGCTTTTATTTTTTTCATGGATGTAACTATATTTGCTAGTTTTGCCTTTAGGTATTCCTTGGTAGAGGATGAAAATAGGGTGATAGTGAGATTTCAGAAGAGTTACCATCTTTTTATATTCTGGGATTAAGAGTTTTTGAATTGACTGAAAGAATCAGATTATTCTCTGCTTTGGAGATTTCCTCGGAGCACAGAAATAATTTCTAAGGAAAATTACAGATGTGATTAAATATTAGAGTATATCTAAATTATTAACATAGAAAATATTTTAAAATTACAGTTTGTGGATATGTAATCTTCCGATGTGCAAACTCCCAGAAAAATGCATTCCGGAAAAATCCCACTGATCCAAAGCTTGCACGTAAGTGTTGATTTGTGTTTACATTATATATCATATGAGGATTTTACATCTCTTTTTGTTTAGAGATCATGAAAAATATATTGTTATTTTTATATAGATTTAAAAACTATTCGTACTTCAACGGGAAAAAATCTTCTAGTTTCTGGATGGTGGGGTTTTGTGCGCCACCCCAATTATCTGGGCGATCTCATCATGGCCTTGGCGTGGTCCCTCCCATGTGGTAAGCATTTCAGAATAATGCAAATTTGACTCTTCCTTCAGTCTCCTGAAAGACATGTATTTGTGTGCGCGTATGCGTGTGCATGTGCGTGCGTGTGTGTATGTCCCCTTCGTTGGAACAGTGTGCACAAGGTCAGTGTGAGTCTTTCTTTTGTTACTGTTGTAGGTTGGGGTTGGCCATAGCAGAAGCACCTCCTGGTCTGGGTGCTGTTTTCTTGTATCTGCAGTGCCTCATTTATCTAGTTTCTGGGGGGAATTGGGAACTCACAGAGCCTGGAGTTTTGCTTTAAACTTCTAAAAGCAAGTTTTCAGCTGTACCTGATAGCTTTTTGCTAAGTAGAATATATGGAAATTTATTTAATTTCTACTTTATGACTCAGTGTGCATAGATTCTGAAAAACTTTGGTTCTTAAGAAGAACAGAAGGAAATTGTGTTTTATCTGTATGTGTGTGTCCTGACCTCGTGGCAGCTGTGGGAGCTGGTCCCAGCCTGCCGTGGAGAAGGGCAGTTTTTCTTCTTCACTGAGGCAAGGGGGCAAGAAATTGAGAAATTTGCGTTAAATATGAGGACAAATGTTCTGATTTGTCTGATGGACAAATGTTCTGATGGATTGTCAGTATGGATTAACCACTCTTCTCTGAATAGCTTTTAATTTAAATAATACCTTGTGCCACGTACCAGTGGGATTTTATGAACTGGTTTAAATTTTCTGCATTATTGGAGAACATGAAGTAATCTTGTGGTTCATTTTTAGAGAATTTGAGGAAAAGTAGGAAAAAAAATATTGTGTAGTGATAATAAAAATAATACTATTTGCCTTTACTGTCCACAGGTTTTAATCACATTCTACCTTATTTCTATGTGATTTATTTCACCATGTTGCTAGTCCACCGAGAAGCTCGAGATGAACACCACTGTAAGAAGAAATACGGCTTGGCTTGGGAAAAGTACTGTCAACGAGTACCCTATCGTATATTTCCATACATTTACTAATTCTGTTCTGGCATATTTGAAAATACTCCCACAATTCAGGCTGCCATTTGCAAAAACAAGAGAAGAAATCCCAAACTCACTTTCTTTTGTAGCACTGACAGGATCTGTACATTGTTTTTTCCTTTTAGAGTCAGGATTATAGAGCCAAGTGGTAGATCTTTTAATATAGCCATGTCTATTTTTATTAAGTTATAATTAACATAAGGAGAAGTACAAAGAAGGATGTTTCAATTTACATTTTAATAGGAAATTTTCAGCCCTTAATAATCTTAAAATCGAAAACAGTCTTATTATTATATAAATGCACTGTAAAGAATACTATTGATGTTTATGGTTTTTTTATTACTTTTCAAATTTTGATTTTTTTTCTTTTTCCAGTTTGTTTTTCTTAAATGAAAACATAGTTACATTGAAAATACATTTATGTTTTATTTACTAGCTGTCTAATTGGAAAGTAAAATCCAGGCCTATATTAAATGCTGTATGTGAAGAGCAAGGGAAGACTATTAGCAGACACTGTTTAAGGGAGACCGTTAGTAGCAGTTGACTTAACCTCAACTTCTAACCTACATTTGAAAATGTAAATACGTAGCTTAGTTTTATGTAATATATGGTGACTTCAGATTTTTCTGTACAGTATTTTTAATGTGAGATAATTGTCAGGACTCTCTTAACAAAAACATTTTCAGTATTTTAAATTAAGTTTTGTAAAGTAATAAATGTGAATGAAAAAATTTGAAACAATTAGAATTCATTTACTCTTGTATAGAAGATGCTGTTAAAACATAGGAAGTGTATTTTTCTTAATCCAAAGTTTGTGAATTTGGCTTTGCTACCTCAATTGCAGGTGTTTGTTTGCCTTTATAAACTGTTGCAAAGAGAAAAAATAGAATAAATATATATTTTTGGAGTAAAATCAGTATTTAAACATTTTTACACAGATTGGTATTTGAAAATTTGCCATTTAGGCCAATATTTTTATATATTTTTGACTTTTTAAATTCATGCTTTTGCTACTGTTTAGTTCATGCAGTTTATACTGTATTATTATTTTTTTGTATATCATTTATATTTACAAAACTTTTCTCCCTGTAAAGGAATCTAAAAACAACTTAAGGGGTTAGTTTAAAGTTGTTTCTGTCTTTTAGTTTACTAAATGTGAATAAGATAGCTTAAGCCATTAAAATTCTAGTGAAGCTAATATATTTCTAGTAGTTGTCTTGTAATGGAACAGTAGCAAATTCAGTAAACTTTTGTATTCAAAGTTAAATTGTTCTCAGTATCTTAAGCATAGGGGAATGTAATAAACATAGTGCGTATGTTTGGGTTTTAATTACACATTTTATATATGAGCCATTTAGATGTGCAGTGTTCAGTCTACACTGCAATTTGAAGTGTATGTAACTTAGCTTATGTTAACACAATCATGAAGTTGGTTTACTCTGGCATTTTGCATCCTATAATCTTTAAATATTGTTTTAGGGAAACTTTGTTTTATTAGTACTGGTGTGTGCAAGCAGTTTTTTATTTTGCTTTTCCCCTGGCATCAGAAGGTGATGTCCCAGCGTGTTCTGTACTAGGTTCACTAAGCGGAGGAAGGAAGGACATTTCCCAGGATTATTTCCCTGGTAATGAAAAAGTCTGGGAACACAGTGCTTCAGTTTCTGAATATCAGCTCTACTTTGTTTTTAATTGTGTTTTTGACATGTTTATTTGACAAGTTTTATAATGAAGTTTAAGTTGGAGATAAAGTTGAAAATAAAATATTTTGATCACTTCGGAGCCTTTTTTTGTTTTTGTTTTTTTACCTGCAACTCTGGGATTATTAGGACCAAGATAGGAGTCCTTAGTTTACCACCCCCACCCAGCCTCCTGTCTTTTCTAGAGTCGTTTGTTTGGGGCCCTGCCCTGGCTAACTGCCATTTTCATCAGATTTTCTGAATGTTGGATCTTAAATTGGGTTAGTTGGGTATCCCACCTCCCAGAAAATGGTTATTAATGTAATATTTGCTGTTTGAGAAAATAGAGAAACGCTAAAAACTATCATAGGTTCAATCATACTTTCATATGAATTTATATAAATCCCAGAATCATCTGTATATTTGAAAGGCGGTACGTGTGTGAGATTTATATGTCTGCTGACAGTGCTTAGTGGTTTTTTGGATTTCCAGTTGATTAAAAACTGAGTTGTGAGATGAGATCAGACAGCTTCATCTCTCAATTCCTCTTCCTGGCATGACATTACATTGCAGCATTACATGGCAGAAGGTAGGTGTGTCAGAATATGCACCAATACCAAGTATATGATAAACATATGTGATTTATATTTGGTTTTGAGTTAAGGACTGTTTGGAGAAAATGATGCAGTATAGAATTTTTACAAAAGATACAATGTGGGGTTTTACTAGGTACAATTTACTTGCATGTAGATGGTAAAATTTTCTAGACACACAAATATATGTTAATGTTTTGTTCATGTTGTTAAAGAGTCTAGTTTTGGGAACAGGCCCCACCCTTTCCACCCCCCTTACTATAGAGAGAATGGGCTGTTGGATCTTCATTTATGTACACGTGGGATATGTTTTCTGCCTATGGACCATTGCCAAGATAAAGTAACGGTGAGATATTGCCTCAATTCTTAGTACTGCTTTCTCTTAGCAATGTGAGTTTAGGCAAATTACTTAATCCCTAAGCACATGTATAAAATTTGGCTGAGGGGAAACCCCCTCGGGTCCCCTCTCACTTTGGGAGCTTTTCTGTGCTCTCAATACATCTTATTTCTAAAAAAAAAAATGGCTGAGAGGTCCACAGTACAGATGGGGTCTGAGGATTATACAGGACTTATTAGTTGTCATGTACAGATGAGAGACTGTATCTGGCCAGTGTGGCTGGACTCAAATGTTTTTATGAAGGATGTGGACTACGTGTAAATGCCTTGAAACATGCAAATCTAATTAGGGTCAAAAGTTAAAATGGTTTGGTATGGAAATTTATTTTTCATTCTTTTCACACAGCAAGGCAACCTGCATTGTGATCCAGTGGCTAGGAGGTTTCTTTGTTGATAAATACACTGATGTTAAGTTTGTTGGTACACCAGTAGTTGCCAAAATTCTCGACCTCTCAGATGTCTGGTACACTGGGCATTCAAAAGTATAGAGTTCTGAATCTGTCTTGTTAGAAACATTTGCTGTTTCAGTAGAAATCTTTAAAAGAAACAAACAAACAAGACTCCAATAGTCAAATTGCATAGTTCAAGTGAACTAGTAGTTTACATTTTCTGTGTGCTAGGTTTGAGGGATTTGTTATGAATTAAAAGTGTTTAAGATCAGATGGTTAATATAACTGCATATGGACATTATGCCTAGAGAATTAAAGAGTTATCATGACTTCATAGTACATCTTCTTGAGAAATAACACTGGATGTTAGTATAGCATCTATGGTAGGTTTTAGTAATATTTTGGGCTGTTTTAAATGTGTTATCTCCCTTGTGAAATTGTAGGGAGTGGAGAGTAGGAGTGGTTTGTATTACTGAGGGAAAACTCAGGAGTTTAGGACTTTGAGGTACAGTTGAGTGGTTGGTTGGTTACCTTTGTTGGCAAAAAGTATATATCAGGAAAATCACAACACATCTCAAGAGGTAGCGAGTCTTCTAGTATTTTTTGTTCGTGATTCCATCTTGCTCCCTCAATGAATAAACCAAAAATGTGAACTCCAGGGTGAGAGGGGTCTGAGCCCTATGATGGAAGAGAGGTGGTGTTAGTGGTTCCCAGGAAAAGCAGTGAATTCAACCAGAGGCTCCATCTGGAGATGCGTCTGCCCATCCTGAGAGGCTCTTCTTGGTGTGGGACCATCTCTGCTAAGGTATGTCGTCCCAAGTTCTAAGGTGAATTCTTAATTCTTTTCCTACTCTGATCCCTTAAAAAAAGTTTATAGACTTCAGTCTGTCTACTTAATGATGATCCTGAATTGACTTTTTTTTTTAAATTTGAGGGTCTCATCTGTCACCCAAGCTAGAGTGCAGTGGCATGATCATGGCTTGCTGCAGCCTCAAACTTCTGGATTCAGGCGATTCTTCCACCTCAGCCTCCTGAGTAACTGGGACCACAGGTGTGCATTAACCATGCCCAGCTAATTTTTTTAAAATGTGTAAATATTTTGTAGAGATGAGGTCTCACTATGTTGCCTAGGCTTACACTGGGCTCAAGCAATCCTTCTGCCTCGGCCCCCACAAAGTGCTGGGATAGAGGCATGAGCCACCACACCGGCTGACAAATACCGGCAGTGCCAAAAAAATGTATACACTTTTTTTTTTTTTTTTTTTTGAGTTGGAGTCTCACTCTGTTGCCTAGACTGGAGTGCAGTGGCCGCTCCCGGCCACCGCAGCCTCGACCTGCTGGGCTCCGGCGATCCTTCCGCCTCAGCCTTCCGAGTATCCGGAATTACAGGCAAGCCCGGCTGATTTTTTGATTTATTGTAGAGATGAGGTCTCGCTGTCCAGGCGGGTCTCGAACCCGCAGGCTCAGGCAATTCATTCACCTCAGCCTCCCAAAGGCACGGGATTACAGGCTGAGCCACTGAGCCCGGCAATGTATACACATTTTAAGCTATGTTATCTATGTATTACCTTGCAAAGTTGAATTGGATTACAGTAGCAATGTGTAGTATGACATTCACTCAAAAGATGGTATTGATCAAATGAATGCTACTGTCATCATGCGACAGGCAGGACAGTCAAAGAAAATGGTGGAAGCACAGTTGTTGTTTGAGGAGCACGAGACCATTTTGAAGTGGTATTAGACATTTGAGAATGGTGTGGAAGTACAAGCACAATGGAGGCGTGAGTGGGCAACAGGACCCCAACATGCCTGACAGTTGCGCGCGTTCGTGGTAAGTTTGAGACACATGGTCCTGTGTGTGCTGTGTGCAAGGGAAGATCCAGGAGGCCTTGCACAGCAAGTCCTGCAGTAGCTCGCCATAATCAGAAGTGTCTGGACACTAATGGTCACCACTTTGAGCACCTCTTATAATTGCAGAAGTCAAATGGGACTTGTATTCATCTTTTGTTATCCGTATATATTGAATACGACAATTTTAATATAGTTTTTTCCTTTCTTAGCATGTGTATACATCTTTTTGGCACCTTCTGTATTTTCAAACAGTAAAAGGCCAGATTTTTACAAATGTAATTCTGTAGCCTGGCTTTTTAGAGAAAGCAAGAACAGTTACAAAAGGAGTCAGTGTATAAAATACACTGTGCTCAGACTTTGTCACCTACCACTGCCATGGTAGCGGTGGCTACAACTACTCACTTAGACTCTGGACATTTAAGAAGAAGCTGGGAAGGGTTCCATTGCATATCTTTGAATAACAGGTTAAATAAATGATTAAGTTGGAATGATAAAAGGCTAAAAAAATGAGTTTCTGATGAGGTTTGTGAAGTAGAAAATGCAGTTGCCAGCAGCTCCAGTTCTGTGAGACTTGGTGTGTGCCGGGTGGGCCCGTGAAGCCATGCATTGTCCCAATGGGCAGGTGTGCTGTGGGGATGCCCAGCCTGCAGGAGTGGGGTAGCTGGACACCCTACCACCTGGGAGGTCCCTGAGGGGAAGGGATGGGCACAGCTGTCCTTAGCTCACCCTCAAGGCAGCCTGTGCCACCTTGCTGCAGCAGCTGCAGAGTGGAACAGCCTCTGTGCTGCCCACCCTGTAGAATGTGCTCGGTGGCTCAGCCTGTAATCCCGCACCTTGGGAGGCTGAGGTGAGTGGATTGCCTGAACCTGCAGGTACGAGACCCACCTGGGCAACTTGGCGAGACCTCATCTCTACTAAATCAAAAAATTAGCTGGGCGTGGTAGCGCGCGCCTGTAGTTCTAGCCACTTGGAAGGCGGAGGTGGAAGGATCGCCGGAGCCCAGCAGGTCGAGGCTGCGGTGGCTGGGAGCGGCCACTGCACTCCAGTCAGGACCACAGAGTGAGACTCCGACTCAAAAAAAAAGAACATGCCTACCTGGAGGTGCAGACTGAACTCACCTCCTATTTTAGTTTATTCTACAAATGGCTTTTATTGGGAATTGCTTTGTATGACGACTTTCCCTTATATATAAACAGTGTTTCATATACTGCATTTGTTCTAGTGCTGTCCTTTCGTAAAAGTCTTGAAAGAAGTTAATCACCTAAATGGAGGATGGTTCTTGGTATCAAGCAGAAATAACTGAGAACATCTGGTTAGATGGACAGAGACCAAAAGCAAAGTTGGCAGGGCAGTGCCTACCCTGCCCCCCCATCCCCCCCGCACAAGAAAAGGCCCTGGTGCACATCGGCCTCCACCTTTTCACGTCTAATGTGACCTGTAGGAAGAGGTGAGAATATAGGGTATAGAGTCGGCTAGGCTTGAGTTTGAAGCTTATGAGCTGACTCTTTGAACCTCAGCTTCTCGACCTATAAAATGAGGATAAGCCGGGCTCAGTGGCTCAGCCTGTAATCCCACGCCTTTGGGAGGCTGAGGTGAGTGGATTGCCTGAGCCCACGGGTTCGAGACCCGCCTGGGCAGCGAGACCTCATCTCTACAATAAATCAAAAATCAGCTGGGCGTGGTAGCGCGCGCCTGTAGTTCCAGCTACTTGGAAGACTGAGGCGGAAGGATCGCTGGAGCCCAGCAGGTCGAGGCTGCGGTGGCTGGGAGCGGCTACTGCACTCCAGTCTGGGTGACAGAGTGAAACTTCAACTCAAAAAAAAAAAAAAATGAGGATAATTTGTGAGGATTAAATAATGCAGGTCAAGAACTTAGCCTCGTATCTGGCACATAGTAAATGCTTAGCAAATGTTGACTAGGAGCATCAGATATCGTCAGGTGGATTGCGGTCTTCTGGAGGCCAGGAGCCTTATATTCTCAACAGCTAGCCCAGTTCTGGACACATTTTCAAGTGAATGAATTTAATAAGTAATTGGCTACATCCCAAGTCTAAATACATCTGAACTTTTACTTTCTTCCACTTCAATACCCTCGCCCAGTGGTCACCTAATTTTTCCTGAACCTCCAGTGACAGGGTACTCCCTGTATACACTGGCCATCACTGTCAACTTAGACCAAGTGAATGCCTTTATCTTGAATGAGTTTTTCCCTTGGAGCTCCCGCTCCTTGGAGTTCTAGTAGACTTAGACTCTAGTTCTTCATGTACCACCTTTTCAGACATTCCTTTTCCTCCTCAGCATCTGTTTTCCTCTAGGATAGATTCTCCCATTTTCATCCCTTCATCTGGTTTCTAACAGTCATGTTGGATGTTCTCTGAATCATCTCCAAGTGCAGTCTGATGATGCTGAGAAGAGCAGGACCAGGACTGGACCAAGAGGCCAGACAGCACAAGTGCTGGCTGTCTCCTCCCACCCCAAATCCCAGAATACAGTTATGAAAGCACTGGAAAACGAAGTATCCAGTGCTTTAGACCACAAACTATGAGAGCTCTAAAGACAGAAGACAGATTGGATAAGGAAATCACAGTCAATAACATGCACTGTAAAAAATAAAACACCCCCCCAGAACTCCCCAAATCTTACAGACTAATCTCAAATGAAATGTTGATACAGGCTGGGCATGGTGGCTCAGCCTGTAATCCCAGCACTTCGGGAGGCCGAGGCAAGAAGATTGCCTTAGCCCAGGGGTTCAAGACCAGCCTTGGGCAACTTGGTGAGGCCTCTTCTCTACAATAAATCACAAAAACTAGCCGGGTGTGGTGGTGTGTGTTTGTAGTTCCAGCTACTTGGAAGGCTGAGGCGGAAGAACCACCTAAGCCCAGCAGGTTGAAGGTGACAAAAGTGAGACTGCAACTCAAAAAAAAAAGTTGATGTAAAAATCTTGAATAAAATATTACAATTAAGATGATTCAAGACCAGGTGTAGTGGCTCACACTGTAATCCTAGCACTTTGGGAGACCAATGCAGGAGGATTGCTTGAGCCTGGGATTTCAAGACCAGCCTAGGCAACATAGTGAGACCTTTCTTTACAAAAAGTAAAACAATTAGCCAGGTGTGGTGGCATGTGTTTGTGGTCGCAGCTACTTGGGAGGCTGAGGCAGAAGGATTGCCTGAGCCCAGGAAATCGAGGCTATGGTGAGCTGTGATCATGCCGCTGGATGACAGCGTGAGGCCCTGACTCAAAAAAAACAAAAGATTCAGCCTTAAGAAATCTTTTAATATAATGAATCATATTGATAAAAATGAAAAATCATGTGATTATCTCCATAAATGCTGAAAAGACCTTTGATCACACTTTTCTTCCATTCTTCATATTCTCTATTGCCCAGACTGGAGTGCAGTGGCACAATCATGGCTCACTGCCGCCTTGAATCCTGGACTGAAGGGGATCCACCCTCCTCAGCCTCCCAAGCAGCTGGGTCTACGGGTGTGTGCTACCATGCCCAGCTACTTTTTAAAAACTTTTTGTAGAGATGAAGTCTTGCTACGTTGTTCAGGCTGGTCTTGAACTCCTGGGCTCAAACAGTCCTCCTGCCTCTGCCTCTCAAAGTGCTGGGATTACAGGCATGAGCCACTGTGCCTGGCAAAAATTTCTTAATATAGAAGTCATATAACAAAATAAACTCCAGATAGTTCTACCTATGTAATATCCACTATGTTGATAAAGGACAAAAACAATCTAATTATTTCAGTAGATGCAGGGAAAGCATTTAAAAATAATCTTATGCATTTTTTTTTTTTTTTTTTTTTGAGTTGGAGTCTCACTCTGCCCAGACTGGAGTGCAGTGGCTGCTCCCAGTCACCGCAGCCTCAACCTGCTGGGCTCTGGTGATCCTTCCACCTCAGCCTTCCAAGTAGCCGGAATTACAGGCGTGCGCTACCATGCCTGGCTGATTTTTTGATTTATTGTAAAAATGAGGTCTCGCCAAGTTGCCCAGGCAGGTCTCGAACCCACGGGCTCAGGCAATCCACTCACCTCAGCTTCCCAAAGGCACAGGATTACAGGCTGAGCCACTGAGCCCGGTTTTATGCATCTTTAAAAAAAAAAAATCTCAGCAAACTAGAAATAGGAGGAAACTTTCTTAATCTACAAGAAAATTATAACAGACAAATATTGGATATTGTTCCCTGAGTTTTAAGAAAAAGCCAAGAATATTCATTAACTTTTCTTTTGAGTATTATACCAGAACTAAATTGAAGAACTAAATAAATGTTTGCATGAAATTTAAGCTAGGGAAATGGAAAGGACCTAAATAAATATTTATGCTTGAAAGTCTCAATATTGTTAAGATGTTAATTCTCCAGAAAGTTAAGGCAAGTTTAAAGAAGAGTAAAATTGAAGGACTTCATACTACCAGATATTAAGACTGACTTCAAAGCTACAGCAATTAAAACAGTGTGGTGCTGGTGTAGAGAGAGACAAATACATCAGTGGATCTAAATAGAAACTTGAGAAACATCCAGGCATATACAGTTATCTCATTTATGACAAAGTTGAAGTAGGGTAAGAATGATCATTTCAATGAAAAGGAAATAGTACTAAGTCAGTTGAGCACCACTATGGAACAAAAAGAACTTTGACTCACCTCATACCATATACAAACTTAATTTGATGTAGATCATGGAATATGAAAGGCAAAGCAATACAGTTTCTAGAAATAAGGGAGTATTGTTATGACCTTGGGGCAGGCAGAATCTCTTAAACTGGATATGAAAATTCCCTAGCTCTAAAGAAAAGATGGATTTTCTGGACTTGTTAAACAAAGATTTTTTGTTCATCAAAAGACACCATTAAGAAAGTGAATTGGGGCTGGGTGCAGTGGCTCCCACCTGTAAACTCAGCACTTAGGGAGGCTGAGGCAGGAGGATTGCTTGAGCCCAGGAATTTGAGACCAGCCTGGAAAACATGGCAAGACCTTGTCTCTACAAAAGATTAAAAAATAGGCTGGGTGTGGTGGCTTACACCTGAATCCCAGGACTTTGGGAGGCTGAGGCAAGAGGACTGCTCGAGCCCCGGGGTTCAAGACCAGCCTGGGCATCTGGTGAGAAAATTAGCCAGGTGTGGTGGCACACCTGTAGTTCCAGCTACTTGGAAGGGTCGCCTGAGCCCAGGAGATCGATACCACTGCATTCCAGCCTGGGCAACAGAGTGAGACTCCAACTCAAAACAACAACCAAAAAGTATCCAGATGTGGTGTGTGCCTGTAGTTCCAGCTGCTCGGGGGCTGAGGCAGGATTGCTTGAGCCCGGGAGTTGGAGGCTGCAGTGAGCAGTGATTATACCACTGCACTCCAGCCTGGGTGACGGAGTGGGACCCTGACTCATAAATAAAAAGTGAATTAGAGAGTCACACACTGGGAGAAGATACTGTCAGTTCAGACATCTGACAAAGGACTTACATCCAGAATATGTAAAGAACCTCTATAAATCTATAAGACAAAGCTCAATTGAAACGTGGGTTAAAGTCTTGAATAGGAACTTTACTAAAGAGGCAATCCAAATGACAATAAACATTCAAAAAGGTACTTAACTTCATTAGTCATCAAGAAATGCAAGTTAAAATCACAAAGAGATACCACCACACACCCACCTGAAGGACTAAAAACTAAAACACCAAAAAACCAAGTACTGGCAAGAATGTGGCGCAATCTTACATATTTTTTTTTTTTGAGTTGGAGTCTCACTCTGTCACCCAGACTGGAGTGCAGTGGC
>NW_007259390.1:132681-142564 GCF_000164805.1 Carlito syrichta
CCACTGCACTCCAGTCTGGGTGACAGAGTGAGACTCCAACTCAAAAAAAAAAGATTCTCAAATACTTACCATTGTGTTTCAGCTGCCTACAGTGTTCAGCACAGCCATGTGCCACACAGGCTTGTACCCGAGGGGCAGTAACTATAGTAGGCCAGACCACCTAGGTTTGTGTAAATACACTACCATGTCCCTGCTGTGATGAGATAACCTAACAATGCATTTCTCAGTATAGATTCCTGTCATTAAATGACACATGACTGTGTTTATTCGTTTATTATTTTTCTGTTTGTTTGGTCATAGCCAGCCTAGTGGGTGTAAAATGGTATCTCATTCTCATTCTGATTTGCATTTTCCCTAATTAAAGATATTTCATCCATTCACTTTCTTATTTTGAAAAAATCCTTTGACCCCTTCTTCCAACCCTGTCCCTCCCATCCCCCAGCATTGGTGCTGGAGTAGAAAAACAGATTCCTAGGACAAAGTGGAATTTAGTAAATGACGACTGTGACTCTTCAAGCCAGTGGGGGACAAGGGCGGGAGAGTGGCAGGGCTGGGGTTTGCATGTGCGTCTGACTGGTTGGCTGTGTACTCTGTGCTCCAGCCTGAGCTGCCTCCATGTGTCCTTCTCACAGTGTTGCTGAGGCCGCTGTGGCAGATTGCGGGAATGAGGGGGTGGCTGGGAGCAGGTATTTCAGCCGGGAGCAGCCAGGAGAGGCTCGCCCACTGATTTGAAATATCACCATTCATCCCAGCCTCAGCAGCATTCTGTTCCCTTATAATGGGATAATTATAAAGTCCATTTGTCGTATTAAATCTTTTATTCATTATTTGTAATTTTTCCCCCTGGAAAGAGAGTGGGAGAAATAAAGTTTGATGGCATTTGGACTTGGAGGGGGCTATGCCCTGCTTATGTGCCTCTCTAGTGCCTGACACGTGAATGCTGAATAAAAGTTTGTTGAAGGAACAAGTGATTGGATGAAGGAATGAATGAAGTGGGATCCTTTCCAATCTTTTAAATATTTCCGTACCTTAAAGGCTCTCCTGACTATGTTGAGTTTCTTTTGGATAATTATGGAGAACTCCTCTTCTTTGATGCCAGGGGTATCAGAAATCACATGGTGCGTAAAAGTGAGGGCATCCATCGAGATTCCTTGGGACCGTCCATAGTCTTGAAGCACAGCAGTAAGAAAAGCTTTGGAGGGAAATACACACCATCAAGTTCTTTGTGAGACTCAGGGCTTCCTGCCGGGGTTAGCAGCACCCATGTCTCATGGGGCAGGAAGAGAAGAACGGAGACAGAGGGAACCAGAGAGATAGCTGCGAATCTGGGCTGGGCAGGAGGAAGGGAACGGTTCACATGCTCACTCAGGCCTTGGCGACTCACCTGGCCAGCTGCAGGAGCGTCCTGGTGAACAAAGGCTGTTTTTCTAGTTCCAGCACCCCTCCCGTCTTCATTGTGGGGACAGAGGGACTGTAAATCCTGGGATTCTCTCCATTTCCGACCCAACCTTGGCTGATCATCATACCTCATCCTCTTGGCAACCAAGATGGGATCCAGAGGCAAGTACCAGACCAACTGTGTTAGAGTCTCAAGAAGTGACATTCGGACCTTGGGAAAAGGAAGGCTCTATTCCTTTTAGGGTTGCTGAGCAGCTTGTGGTGGTCGTCCCTCCCCCCCCGGTTGCATGGAGACAGGCTGTGTGTAGCAGGCAAACAGTGGGGACGTCTTAAACTCCCTCCCATGCCTGTCACTTTAATTCCTATTGTTAAAATCAGAATTCAAATCCGAGAGAGACCACAAAGAGCCAGCTCCAATGCAAACACATGAGGGTCTTTATTCAGGCTCAAGTCTGGGCTCACGTATGAAACCGGCAGTGGCTTCAGGGACGAGAGCCCTGATCCAGTATAGCAAGCAGTTTCTATGCACAATTACAGAGGGAGGGGAAAGAACTTTAAACTTGTTTTTACATGATTGGGTAATTTCTCCTAATGGGTACGGGGGCACCTGGGATTGGTTGGTCTGCTCAGCTACCTGTGATTGACGGGGAGCTGCTAAATGGGCAGGGTGGAATGTCAGATAAGCTAGGTTTAGCAAGCAGGCAGGCTAAGCAAAGGAATGTCCGGGAGGGGTTTATTACTTGACATTCACATACTGCTAGCAGCAGTTGCGGAAGCAATCAGTTATTTTATGAGACAAACAAAAATTAAACTTAACAAAATTCTAAGTACAAACACTGCAAACAAATACAGTGAACGTGGGGTAGGAATTCATATAGTAATAGTTCTCTTAGAGTTTTTTTGAATCTCTTGGGTCTCTCACTATCAGTTTGCTCCTCTCGTTGTGCTCCCCATTTCGGCAAATGCCGTTGGCAGCCACCAGCTTTCCAAGTCGGAGACCTGGAGGTCCTGCTTATCCTCTTCCTCCCCTTCCCCTACCCTTTCACACACGGAGTCCAGTTGGTTCTGCTTCCCGCTCCACTTCTGCCCCACTAGCGTTGCTCTGCTCCCCTTACCACCAGCTCTTGCCTGGAGCAGAAAGTAGACTCCTTAAATGACGGACCCAGTCTTGCCTCTCCCATGCCTCCTGCCTTTCCATACTGCTGCGATTGGATCATGGCCTAAAACACTTTGGTGGTTCTCGATGCCCCAGGATGGAGTCGCCTCCCTTAGTGGGTCTTATGTGGCCCCAGGGACTGACTGTGTGCGTCTTCCCTGCTACGCTATTCTCCCTCTGGTGGGTCTTTTGCTTGGGCCATATGGACGTTTGGTTTCCCCTCAAGTGCTTTACCCTCTCACTTCTGGAACTTTGAATGGCATTTTCTCTAATAAAAATATATTTCCTGGGCTGGGCACTGCGGCTCACTCCTGTAATACCAGCAGGATTGCTTGAGCCCAGAAGTTTGAGATCAGCCTAGACAACATAGCAAGACCACGTCTCTACTAAAAAAAAAAAAAAAAAAAAGCCAGGTGTGGTGGCATGGTGCCTGTAATCCCAGCTACTTGGAAGGCTGAGACAGAAGGATAGCCTGAGTCCAGGAGGTTGAAGCTGCGATTAGTCATGATCATGCCACTGCATTCTAGCCTGGGTGGCAGAGTGAGACCTCGGATCAAACAAACAACAAAAAACAAACAAAAAAGAATCCTATTCCCAGTTTAGTGCAGTGGTTTAAACACTCAACTTTTAAAGTCAGGCTGAGTTCAAATCTTGGCTCAGTCACTTATTAGATTTTTTTTTCCCCCTCAAAGTCGTACAACTTACCACTGGTATAACTTTGGATACATTTATTTTTTTTTCTTTTTGAGTTGGAGTCTCACTCTGTCGCCCAGGCTGGAGTGCAGTGGCCGCTCCCAGCCACTGCAGCCTCGACCTGCTGGGCTCCGGTGATCCTTCCGCCTCAGCCTTCTAAGGAACTGGAACTACAGGCGTGTGGTACCACGTCCGGCTAATTTTTGGTTTATTGTAGAGACGAGGTCTTGCCAAGTTGCCTGGGTGGGTCTCAAACCTACGGGCTCAGGCAATTCACTCACCTCGGCCTCCCAAAGTGCTGGGATGACAGACTGAGTCACTGAGCCTGGCCTAGGGCAAATTTCTTAACTTCTCTGTGCCAAGGTTTTCTGTCTGAAAACAGGGGTAATTATAGTAACGTCCTCACAAGATTGTCATGAGAATTAAAATGATTTAATTTATACAAAGTCCTCAGAACTGTGCCTAGCACACAATAAACACCATGTAGTGGTGTTAAATTTTTTCTTCAGCTGGGCTCGGTGGCTCAGCCTGTAATCCCGTGCCTTTGGGAGGCTGAGATGAGTGGATTGTTTGAGCCCGTGGGTTCAAGACCCGCTTGGGCAACTTGGCGAGACCTCATCTCTACAATAAATCAAAAATTAGCCGGGCGAGGTAGTGCGCGCCTGTAGTTCCAGCTACTCGGAAGACTGAGGCGGAAGGATCGCCAGACCCAGCAGGTTGAGGCTGCGGTGGCTGGGAGCGTGCCACTGCCCTCCAGCCTGGGCGACAGAGTGAGACTCCAACTCAAAAACAAAACAAAACAAAAAAATTTTATCTTCTTTCTCTGTCCTCACCTGGATAATACTGAACTGGTTGCAAGCTTTAAGTCTCACCCCAGAAGTTATTTCCTTAGTGGCCTTCCCTGGCCCTTAGTTAGGTTTCCTCTGTTTTAAGGTCCAAAAGTATTGATTCATTCATACATTCATTCAGGAAGTCATTCATTCTTCACATACTTATCGAGAGCTTTTTTTTGGGAGTACCTGAACTGTATGTATTAGGTGCTGGGGATACAACCGAAATGAGAACATCCTGGTTCCTGCCTTCTTGGAGCTCACGGCTAGTGTTGCCCCTTTACAAGTCCCTTACATCCCCAACCACACAGTGCTGTGACACACTCATGGTTAATGTCTGTCTTTCTGCTGGACATTTGTGCTGAGCAGGTGGGGTCCAGGTCCCAGCAAACATTCGGTCACCAATTCTTGTTCAAGGAATAAATGAATGAATGGTTGAGGCACAGAACTGATCCCTTGGCAAGGCGCCCATCTCCACCCCTTTGTAGTGGCCTTTGGGAGGGGTCTAGTGTCAGCCTTTGACATCATAGAATCAAGGGCCCAGAGGTGAGACAGTGACCTGCCAGGCACAGGTGGAGTCTGACAGGGGTGGATCTATTTTGGTATGAGATTGGGAAGGACGTGGGTGGGGGGAGGAGAGAGACTGCTCTGGAGATCTAGGCTCCTGGGGGGCGGGGGCATAGGCGCTGTTGCCCCAAAGGGGAGGGGGAAAGGGAGGGGGGAAGAGGTGGAGGGACTGAGGGCAAACTTGGCTGGTGTGGGGCCGATCTTTGTTCCAAGGCTTACCTTGTGGAAAGAAGAAAGCTGGGAGCCAGTATCTTGCAGGAAATCCTTCAAAGCGATTATCCTCTGAATTATCAGCATGTGTGGATCTTTGGCTAGATGGTGGAACAGGCCGCTTCCAAGTTGTGATCAATCGTATATACCTAGTGGCCGGCAGACGACAGATTGGGGTGGTTAATGGCATAATAATTAGGGTGACAGCACCTGTGCTCTCACGCCCCCCCAGGTTCCTAGGTCTCCAGATCAGTCTCTCTCCCCCCTCCCTACCCACTTCCTTTCCTCACTTGCCAAGATAGACACCTTCAGGTGTTGTGGGCAATTTCCTCCCATCCCTCCCAGGTTCCTCCTTGTTCTCTTCATCTCAGCTGCCTCCACTCAGGACTCTTGTCCTGTGCTTGAATGGAAACCAGCTGTGGTTTGAAGCGGGCGAGGGAAAAGGGGCGATCACAAAGGCTGGAAGGGAATGGATTTGGGTAACAGGAGATGTCACTATGATAGTGGGAATCCTGGCTGGGCTTGAGGAATCTTGTCACTTGTTTTTGAGTCACAGACTTCTCCCAGAAAAGTGGTCATATGTCTGCATTTGTTCTGTTGTTGACACTCACTTAGCATTAAATGGCATAAGAGGAAGCCTGGCACAGACTTTGGAACCAGATTTTCTGGGTTCATATCTTAATACTTCCATGTTCTAGTTGTGAACTCTTGGGCAAGTTACTTCACATCTTTATGACTCCATTTGCTTATCTCTAAAATGGGGATGATGATGATAGTTATCTACTTCACCTCACAGAGCTACTATGAGAATTAAGTGAGTCAATCTGAGTAAAGCTCTTAGAGAAATGTCTAACACACTGTGAGGCCCTTGTTAAATGTTAGCTACTCTCACTGCCTTTCAAACTATTTTTCTTATGACTAAAAACATGTTTAAAAATTGTATGTCCAGTCTGTAATCCCAGCACTTTGGGAGGCCAAGGCGAGTGGTTTGCCTGAGCCCGCGGGTTCGAGACCCACCCGGGCAACTTGGCGAGACCTCGTCTCTACAATAAATCAAAAATTAGTCAGGCGTGGTAGGACATGCCTGTAGTTCCGGCTACTTGGATGCTGAGGTGGAAGGATCGCCGGAGCCCAGCAGGCCAAGGCTGCGGTGGCCTGGAGCGGCCACGGCACTCCAGTCTGGGTGACAGAGTGAGACTCCAACTCAAAAAAATAAAAATTAAAAATTTAAAAAAATTAAAAAAAATTTTATGTCCTTAATTCTTATTTCCTTTCATATTCCCCCTACTGGTTCCTCGGGACACAATGTTGAATAACAGAAAGAGAGATGTACTAGGTTCTAGTTGTAACTGTCTCTTGGAGTGGAGTGACCTTGGATGAGACTCTCAACTTCCTCAGTCCAAACATAAGATAAGAATCCCTCTTTTAGCCGGGCTCGGTGGCTCAGCCTGTAATCCCTCGCCTTTGGGAGGATGAGGTGAGTGGATTGCCTGAGCCCACGGGTTCGAGACCCGCCTGGGCAGCAAGACCTCATCTCTGCAATAAATCAAAAAATCAGCTGGGCATTGTAGTGCGCGACTGTAATTCCGGCTACTTGGAAGGCTAAGGCGGAAGAATCACTGGAGCCCAGCAGGTCGAGGCTGCGGTGGCCGGGAGCGGCCACTGCACTCCAGTCGGGGTGACAGAGTGAGACTCCAACTCAAAAAAAAAAAAAAAGAATCCTTTTTTTGCTTAAATCACATGGTACTGTGAGAACTCAGGGAGATCAAGCATATGAAGTTATGTTGTGAACTGTTCACATCTAAGCAAAAATAAAGAAGAGACACCGCTTTCATCCATACCGACGATGTATTGCTGTGTAAGCCAGTTTGGCCCAAGTATTGAAGAAATTCACTCGCTGGATGAGATCATTAATCCAGGAACTCAATGGCTTACATGACATGTAGGCATGTTTCTGTTGAGATTTAAAGACAGTTAGTTACATCATGTTGTTGTTGTTGTTAGATTTGTCTTGGGGGTCATTAGGAACATTTCTGCAAACTTTGGTAATAGACTCAAATGCCAGGAAGAAATAACTTGGCAGGAGGATGTCATTTTTCAAGTGAAAGCACATAATGAAAAAAATCCAATTATTACCAGGGCAAAACAGCATTCTCTTAACAATGCTTTGGATAAAACCCTTGGAACCTCCATCCTGGCAGAAGGCTTTGATTCCTCTTCTCAAATCTTTTCATTCCCTCACCCCCTCACCTCCTCTCTGGGGAGATCACTTTCACATGCCATTAGGTACGAGCAATTTTGGCTTCCTGGCCTTCCCCTCCAGAGTCCTATAAATCCCCATCCACGGTCTACTCCTTTCCCCCTTTCCTTCCAGTTTGGAGTCAGGCCAACCCCTGCTCCTGTGCTCTGCACAGCCCTCCTGGATAATTCCTCCCTCTTCCATAGACTCGGCTTTCCATTTTCCATCCCTTTGCTTATGAACATGCTCCTCTGTCTTAAACCCACAAACCACCCAGCATTCACTTCCTTTACAGTCAGGCTTCCTGAAGGAGGAAGCTGTTGATTCCTGTCCCTCTTCTGGAATCTTCATTACAAATCATCAGTGATCTTCTACTTTCCATATTCATGACCCACCCCATCTGTATCCCCTGCAGCTTTTTTTTTTTTGAGTTGGAGTCTCACTCTGTCACCCAGATGAGTGCAGTGGCCGCTCCCGGCCACCGCAGTCTCGACCTGCTGGGCTCCAGCGATCCTTCCGCCTCAGCCTTCCACGTAGCTGGAACTACAGGCCTGCGCTACCACGCCCGGCTAATTTTTGATTTATTATAGAGATGAGGTCTCGCTGCCCAGGCGGGTCTCGAACCCACGGGCTCAGGCCATCCACTCACCTCGGCCTCCCAAAGGCACGGGATTACAGGCTGAGCCACCGAGCCCAGCTCCCCTGCAGTTTTTGACTAAGCTTATTACTTCCTCCTCCTCCTGTGCCTTCACTCCTGTGACTACACCCCAACCTAGCTTTCTCTTGAATTCTCTGGACACTTCTGTTTAGGTCTTATCCACTGTTTCCTCTTCTTCCCTCCCTAGAGGCTGGTGTTGCCCGGAATCCTACGTACTTCACGTTCTCTCTCCCAGATTTAATGCCTGGCTTTGTCTAGGCTGATGAAACCAAACTCTTGCTTTGTAACCCACGCTCCTGTCAAATTGCTTCTCAGTAGATCCATCCGGGAGCCCTCTAGCTCTTCACACTTTCCATGTCCAAAACGGTGTCATGGTCTTTTCCTTCAATAGCATCTCTTTCGTCCCACCTGTCTTGGACTGCTAGTACTCTAGCTAACTCTTCTACCTGACTAATCTCAACTCTGGTCATTCTGTCAAGTATGCAATGGTCTCAGCCATATGGAACTGTACTTAGAGTATCCAAACTGGACTGTGTTCTCTCAGCCTAACTTTGCATTCATGAGAGTCCTAGCTCTTTCACTGCTTGACTTTCTTCACAAGTAATGAAGCCTTTCTGGCCCTTAGTCTTTATATCTGGCAAATAATGTTACTGGAGTAGAGGATCCCTAAGATCCTTTCAAACTTTGAAGTTCTATAATTCTAGACGTGTCTCTGCATATTAATTTTTTTTCACTGTTTGTATTCAGTTTTAAAGAATTATGCCAGGTGCGGTGGCTCACACCTGTAATCCCAGCACTTTGGGAGGCGGAGGCAAGAGGATTGCCTGAGCCCAGGGGTTCGAGACCAGCCTGGGCAACTTGGTGAGACCTCATTTCTAAAAATGATTAGCCACAGGTGTGGTGGTGCATACCTGTAGTCCCAGCTACTTGGAGGCTGAGGCGGAAGGATCGCCTGAGCCCAGTCAGTCAAGGATGCAGTAGATGTGAGTGATTCACTGCACTCCTGCCTGGGTGACAGAGTGAGATTCTGACTCAAAAAAAATTTTTTTTAAAGAATTATAATTACCGACGTTTTATGTCACTTTTCATGTTTTCTACATAGGTTTTTAAAAATAGCTTTATTGAGATATAATTTACATGCCATACATTTTACTAATTTAAAGTGTCCAAGTCAATGGTTTTAAGTATATTCACTGAGTTGTACAATCATCACTAGTCAATTTTAGAATATTTTCATCACTCCAAAAAAAACTCCTCTTGTACCCTTTAGCGCTCACTTCCCAATGCCCTGTCACCCACAGGCCTAGGCAAACAATACTCTACTTTCTATCTCTTTGGATTTGTCTGTTCTGAAAATTTCACTTTGCGGTCTTTTGTGATGACCTTCTTTCACTTAGCATAGAAAAGCTACTGTTTTTAAGTTGTAGCATGTATCAGTACTTTGTTCATTTTGGTGGCTGAACAATATTTTATTGTAGGGAGACACCACATTTTTTGGTGTATTCATCAGTTGATGGACACTTAAGTTGATTCTACCTTTTGGCTATTATGAATCATGCTGCCACAAACATTCAAGTGCAAGTTTTTGTGTGGACACGTTTTAATTTTTCTTGGGCATATACCTAGGAGTGGAATTGCTGGGTCAAATGGTAACTGTTCAACTTTTTGAGGAATGGTTAGGCTATCACCATTTTACATAACTATGAGTGGTATATTAGGGTTCCGATTTCTACACATCCTCACCAGTGCTTGTTATTATCTGTCTTTTGATTCTAAACATCCTAGCAGGTATAAAGTTGTATCTCACTGTGGTCCTAATTTGCATTTATCTGATAAGAAATAATGTTGGATATCTTTTTATGTTTCTACGTAGGTTTCTAATCTTGTATAAGTTTCAGGGATTTGGACACTGTATTGAGATAATTTCATTTCTGGAGCAATAGTTTTTGTATCTAACATCATGCTTGTTAATTTCCTACTCTGTGTGCCAGATCTTCCACGGCTGATTTATTCTCCACCTAATAGGCTCTGTGTTTTTTGTTTGTTTGTTTTGTTTTTGAGTTGGAGTCTCACTCGGTCGCCCAGACTGGAGTGCAGTGGCCGCTCCCGGCCCCCGCAGCCTCGACCTGCTG
>NW_007259390.1:142584-143731 GCF_000164805.1 Carlito syrichta
TCCCCAGCAGGTCGAGGCTGCAGTGGCCGGGAGCGACCACTGCACTCCAGTCTGGGTGACCGAGTGAGACTCCAACTCAAAAAAAAAAAAAAAAAATTTTATTCACATTACAATATAAGAAGCATTCCCCCCTCTATTATTGCAGAAGTTATAGAACTTGTTTAAATTGTTTTAGTGATTACCTGAAAAATTATAACATGCATCCTTAATTTTTCAGTCTAGAGGACATTATTATTTTATCCTTGATAATACAAGACCTAAAAATTCCATATACTTCTTAACTCTGGCTTATATGTTATTGTTGACTGTTTTTTCCTTAGTCTTCTTGTTTCAACTTTTAAACAGACTCTTTAAAAAAAAATCACACTGGACATTAGTACTGTTGTTTTATCTTTGTCAGAATTTATCTACATTTACCAAAAGTTTTGTATATTATTTCAGTTTAACAGTTAGTTTCTTTCAACATATTGAAGATACCATCTCTTTGAAAGTTATCCTTCCAAGTAGCTGGAACTACAGGCGCGCACTACCATGCCCGGCTAATTTTTTGATTTATTGTAGAGATGAGGTCTCGTCAAATTGCCCAGGCGGGTCTCGAACCCGCGGGCTCAGGCAATCCACTCACCTCAGCTTCCCAAGGCACAGGATTACGGGCTGAGCCACCGAGCCCGGCTTCCTCTGAACTTCTATTATGTTCCCTTTGCTCTCATGAAACTCAACAGCTCTTTTATGTTTTCTATTCTTTAGTCTCTTTGGGCTGCATTCTGGATAAATTCTTCTGATCTAGTCTAGCTGTGTCCAATCTCTTGCCAAGTCTGCCCATTCAATTTTAAAACTTATTTATTATATTTTTCATTTCTAGAGGTTCTGTATGATTCTTTTTCAAATCTGCTATGTCATTTTTAATAGTTTCCTATTTCCTGAAGATACATAGCTTCTTTAGGGCTCTTTTTTCTTTTAAACATGGTAAGTATTATCTGATAATTCAAATATCCGAAGTATTTGGAGTCAGTTTGCACAATATTTTTGCTGTGGTTCTCACTCATGGTACCTTGTTTTCATGTATGTTTGGCTATTTTTTTTTTTGAGTTGGAGTCTTACTCTGTCGCCCAGACTGGAATGCAGTGGCCGCTCCCGGCCACCGCAG